>NW_023340268.1:16080445-16107468 GCF_004916995.1 Morone saxatilis
ACACAAACATTTACAGGCAAAACAAGAGCACATACATTTCCATCAACCAAAACCTACTCTCTGTCTCCCTCTCTTTCCTCTCACACACATATTTAAAGAGCAGGAAACCATATTCCACCTACTGCTCTGATTGGTCCTCCATGGTTGATTGCATTCCTTACATATTACTGTTTGGTATTTAATACAATTAATTTATGCATGCAAAGTCAAAACCCACAGAAGTATTTGTATAGATATCCATGAGCTTGAACAAAAGAAGAATAACGTGGTGAGCATGTGATGATTTTGAAAGAATAAAATCATGTGTCCCAGGGAGAGGACAAGCTAGGAGGGAATGGTGGACAAGAAAAGAGCAACAATGACACAAGAAAAGAGAAAGATAAAGCCATAAAGACAGAGAGATTAGCTTTTAATCTGTTTAATCAAGTTTTTTGCCACTGAAATGGATGACAAAGATAAGAGATACATGTGGTGTGAGGCCATTCTCTACTTGTTAGTTAGAAAACAAGCTGCTGAGCCATATAAAGAGGACAGTGAATGAAAAGAAGGGAGGGGGCAGGCAAGGGAATTAGAGATTAACTAACTGGACTCAGTTTTGCAACAACTGAAGCAGAGGTGGACATGGGGAAAAAAGCAGAAGGCGTAACAGGTTAAAAAGTAGGAGTGGGTGACAAAGAATTGAAAGAAGGGATTGAAAGAAAAGGCCACGTAGGGGTGGTGATAACAGAAAAATGGAATTGCAAATAAACAAATTAACATGCAAACATTTTAATAACACATAAGAATGTAAAGTTCAATATTTTGGAAGTACACAGTACTTAAAGTAAACAGTATTTCATGAAAGGAATTTCCACACATCTGCAGCCTGTGAAATCAGTAATTTCTTACCAGACGGTGATAAAGTCGTGTGGCCCATGAACCTGAAGCAGGGTGAAGTTGAGTTTGATGCCAAAACCAGGAGCTACGGTGATCAGCCAGGAGCAGTCAGCTGAGCTAGGGTACTCCTCTGGGTAACCTGGAGAGAAGATGGTCCCATTGTCCGATGTGATGTTCCCACCGCAAGGCACTGAGAGAGGGAGGGAGGGGGAAGGAAGAAAGAGAGTATATATATATATCAGTGGGCCAAGAGTACAACAGGACAGATCCATAATTCAGCTGCAATCGGTGAAAAAAGGGGATTTTACATCCCCCTCTCTTTCTGCTTCCCTTCTCAGTGTCTCTCTCCCCCTCTCCTTCACTCTTCGTCTAGTGCCCAGGCGCTTGTCTGAGCTAAAGATTAGCCAGTAAAGCCTGTTAGCAAGTAGGGACTTGGATGGAGTGTTTTGCTAAGATAAGGCCTCAACCCTTTCCCACTGGGGGTGAAGAGAGAGAGTGCGAAGATGAGGCGAGGGGTTAGTGTGGACGTGGCTTTTGAGGTGTGTGTACATGTACAGTATGCATATGAAGAGTGGATATGCATGGGTGCGTAAACTCCTGTGTGTCTAAGTGACGGGAAAGGTTAAAACGTCATGTCGATATCTGAATTGAAAAAACTATTACCTCACAGGTCCACACATGCCTGATATCCTGAGGTTACAAAATACAGTAACACTCATGCACACACACAAATACAAGCTAACCCTGCACCCAGCCTCAAATCTTCATGCATAGAAATTGCAACTATATTTCAAACATTCCTCAAGAACTCAGGAGGTTCTAACCAACTTAACGATTACGAAGCTTAACATTCCCGCTGGTGCCCTTAGAGAAACCCCATATTCACTGTGGTGGAGCAGGGAAAATCAGGAAGGAGTGGTAATCGCAGCAGTGCAGGCAACTCAGACAGGGTATTCAGCTTAACGGCACACCCTCGCACACCTATGGGTATACGATCATTCCCAAAGCAGACATTGCATGTTTTATCCCTCTGTTTCTCTATCAGGTTATGTGTATGTTCATGTTATACAGCTGCCTGCTTCACCCCTGTGGCTAATAGGCCACTCTGCTGCTGGCTCACCTGTTAAATGAGCTATCGATCAGATGGATTGATTAAACCCTGGACACTCCATGGATTTGCACCTCTGGCTCACGGCGAGCTACTTAAACCTGATGTGTAAAGAGTATGTTGTTGCTTGAAGGGTTTGGTGAACAGAAGACTTGAATCAGTGATGTCTAATTAAAATACATCGTTAAAAACAAAGATCTAAAAAGGTGTATCATAAAAATGTGGCTAAATCTGGATACTGACAGGCAATTGGTGACAGTATTTAGAACTATTTGGTCAATTTTGCGACCCCTAATGGTTCTGTCAATGTGAATGGAAACTGGGTACCAATCAACTGACTAATCTAAAACTTAGAGTGAAAAATAAGAAATGTTGTAATTTGCAGTAACTTTAAATGTAATGTGACAATAATTCAGTGAAGCAGAAGTGTGTATGTGTGTGTGTCTGTTCAGGTACATTTATTCCATTAAAACTGATGTATCTCTAATCACATCATCTCCTGCTATATCACTTCCTCTGTAGCCTTAAAGACAATTCAATTACACTCACAGTCAGAAGCATCCGGCTAACTTCTCCTGGTCATTTTAGAAGGCAAATACACATCACACACATTCACACAAACACACAAAATGTGCACATTTTATGCATAAACAGACACAGGCATGTGCAAACGGTACTGGGATGTAGAATACTGCAATATGATGAATATTATATAACCGCTTGTATATAATATGCATATGAGCATGTTCCACACATACACACATGCGAAATCACACACATGAAATTACACACAGGTATGTATAACAGCTGTGAAAGAACAAACTATCTTCTGTTCCCTCTGCCTTTTCACTCTGTTGCTCCTCTCTCGCTCACATTTATCTACCTGCTCGCCCATTTAAAGTTCCAGTGTCATGGCCATCACCTTCCTCTAATTTTGCCTGCATCATTGAATAATTGACAGCGAGAGCGTGAGAATGTGGGTCAAGGACAAGGCAAAAGAAAGAGCAACCATTACTTTCTTCTCAGTTTACCCTCTCTTTTATTCATCTTTTATTTGTCTCATTCCTCTTTAGCATAGTATTGATTTTCATTGAAGACTACTTTGCTTCATTAATGGGGGATGATAATTTAGTTTAATTGCATTATTCATAATAGATAATCATTATCTCCACAGCCGCACTTTGTACTAAAGATGTAATAGCTCAATATGTTCAAAACAGGAAGTTATCGTGTTAGTTCTTTGGTTCTGCATTCATTAGGCAGTATAGTTGGCCACTATTTAGTGATCAGATTAATAAATATATTAAATTAGCAGACTATTGGGGTATTGATATGACAATTCTCACATCCCTTACCTTCGCAGCGAGGGAAAGGGTGATCCCAATTGCGGGTGGTGCCATGCTCACAAGTGAGGATGGAATGTCCCATTAGCTGATACCCAGGTAGACACTCAAAGGAAATGGACTGGCCCACATTGTAGCCAGCGCCCACCACCGCTCCGTAGCGGAAAGGCTCTGGATCAGGACACTCCTGTAGCTCATAAGCTGAGGGAGAGAACAATACACACATCAGTCTATTCAAATCAGTATTCACCTTTCCAATGAAGCCAGAAACTTTTATTCAACCACATTTAGTATTACTGCAGTAACATAATTCACCTAAACATTAGGTAGCATGTTAGCATGTTTAAACATGTCACACAATGACCATGGATTTGGCTCAACAAGTGAATGCTCTGCTTTCTCTGGAGAATTATTTTCCACCTTTAATACCCCTTTCCTCATTTTTCTGTTGTTCTTCCTCCTTGTGCTCAACATCCTACTCACTCATCCTTCCTCCTCATTCTCAGACAGGGCTTTTCAGAGGGAGAAAAAATGCCAGGGGTGGGTTTGACTTCTGCCGGAGGAGTATGATGCAGTCATCAGAGGTAGTGTAGGTAAATAATTCGTACTTTTTTCCCCCCCTTCTGGATACAAAAGCAAAGCAGCCAGTGAGCCTTGAAGAGCCAGGATATAAATATGACTAAAGAAATTGATTTCTATGGATCACAGCTTCCCTTTGTAGGCGATAACTCATGCAAATGCTGCAAAAAGGGGGTATTTGCAAATATAATGCTTGATTTATATGCTAATGTACACATAATTATGTAAATGCACAATGCTACCTTTCGATTTGCCAGCTCGTTTGTTGAATCACAAAATACAAACTTTGTGTGCCTGTTGCATTTGCAGACAAGGGCAATTTATTTCTTGCAGCCACGCGGATACGCAGTGAGGCCTTTTATTGGCACATGGTGAAGAAATCTTTTAAGTGATCAACACTTTTATATACAGAGATTTATAGATCTGGGGAATTTACTGGCTCTGTTGGCTGATTAGTCAGACACAGTGAGTTCTAGGGCTAATTCAGTAATGTTTTTGGCTTTACAGGCGTACACCTCACAAGTGACACTAATAGTACATAAGTGAACATGAAGGCACAAAGGTAACACTTAGAGAGAATATTATTTATTTATCATTCTGCTGTTATGAGACATAATCAATCCCTGTGAGTTTCATTATTATAGTGATTATGTGATTGTGTCAGTTGAGGGAAATAGATTGAATCAGTAGTAATAATAGGAGTTACATTTCCTGCACCTATGCTGAACCACATTTCAGTCACAGAAAAGGTGGTTTTAAGTAGCCATGAAGCTGCAGCCACACTAACTAATTTGATCAAGCTTTGCAGAAGAAAGTAACTCATAATACTGATACTGGCTCAGTTCTGCAATTAGCAAAATTTAGTCTTGGTGATTATGCTCACTATTATAAATATATATTAACCAAGTCTATTTTTGTCAGAGACAATCCTAAGGCTGATCATTATTTCCTGCTTCAATCTTCTGCATCTTTAATTTGCAGTTTTTTAAGGACACTTTCTCACACATGATCCTGTTTGGTCTCTTACCCTGGTACTCAAATCGGAACCCCGGTTTGTTCTGTGAATGGTCACTATGGAAATATACAGTGGTCTCATGGGAGGTGGTGAGAAGGGAGGATGGAATATCTTGGCCGCTGAATCGGCCGATAACGGCGCTTGTATCAAGGGGCCCATTGCGTATCTCAAGGAAATCATGGTTGGCCTCGGTGGAGAAGTTGAGGAACTGCATGTGGGCTCCTGGGAAAAAAAGAAAAATGAATCTTGAGGAAATTTAAAAAGGAGATGCCACCCACTTACCGAAATACAATGTACAATCCAACCCTAAATTCTTGAGTGTGGAAATGCAAAATGCATGCTGCAAGAACCTCTTCACGTTGCTCACCATAACCAACTGGCAGGTAGACTCTCCAGGTGCAGTCACTGTTGCTAGGGTAGTTGCCAGGGAAACCAGGACTGAGAATCATGCCCTCCATCTCCTCCCGGATTCCACCACATTGAGCTGGCAGAGGGCAGACAAAGCATTTCATTAGCATCTGCAAACAGTGATTCACCCAGATTAAAATAACATTACAAACATGCTCCAAAACAGTTCTTTGTTTAGTAGGAGTGGGAGTCTTGAACAACTACAGTGTTCGTAAAATACTTGGTGCTGCATATGAGAACGAAATTGTGTTACATAAAGTCAGTTAGCTATGTTGTTACTTTTTTTTATTTAAAGCATAGAAAACTTAAACCCAAAACCTGTAAAGCTGATGTTATGATATAAGAATAATATATAATATAACATAAGAAATAAAAGACTGGGGAAACAGAATTCTGAACTCAAACTGAATCCCAACCTTATCTTTAAGGTGGGTTTGCATTACTTGAAGGCAAGGTCAGATTGTTTTTAAATTGCAGGTACATGCACTCCAATCAATTCTTGGAAAAATGTTCTTAAGTGCAATCAATCAGCTAATCAATGTAGTTACAATTTTTATTAGCAATGATAAAAATGCTTTTAAAGAATAAACTGAATTCAGAGTAAAAATAAACAAAATTTTACCACCATCCCATCAAACGGGAAACTTTTCCACCAGATTTCCACTGCAGGAAGTTTTTTGGGGAGGTGGAACTTTAAAGGAGGGGCTGAACATTTCTGATTGGTCGAGCACTGGCAAGATTTAATTTCCACCATTTTTAATTTTGTATTCTTTTATCTCACAATTAAGGAACTCTGGAGCTTTTTTCTTTCTACTTAAGATATCAAAGTGCCATATACTGCATCTTTTGCTGCTCTTCATCCTTCATCTTTCATCTTAAACCACTGACACATAAGTGTTTTATTGACTGAAATCTAGGACTAAGAGCTAGAAAAGAGGTGAAATGAGGAAAAAAAAGGGTATGAAAAGTGATGATGAGCTCAAGAAAGATGAAAAGAGCAAGAGATCCTGACACCAAAATTAAAAAGATTAAAGGATGCTGAAACTAATGGTAAACGAATTAGCTGACTCAAGGAGAAAAAAACAAACAGTGAAGAAGATTAAGAAATGAATGGGACTAACAGCTGACATAAGTCAGCCGAGGGAGAAACCACACGGAGAAACTCAGGGTGCTGTACCATTGTGTGTCTGTAAGGAATAAGCGAGGGGTTAAATGTTATCCTGTAGCAGCACAAAATGCCTGAGGTAATCAGGAAACTGCTGATGCCTGTGAACACGATGAATCTTCCCTCCACATCAACCAATCATGGTGTGAGATGGAACTAATTAGGCAATAGTAGGTTGTTCCAATAAGTGGGACCCGTTTGTCAAGGCACTCTCCCAGGCAGGAAGACTTGAGGTACATAATGGAGAGTGTAGTTTAATACAGTGTGTGTGTGCTCGGCTTTCAAGGTAGAAATATCATACTCATTTTAAAAAAGGTACATAAGCTCTCATAAACTCAAAACAAAAACTGATGAAATATAACCGTTTTGTTTATATCTTCTATTTTCTGATGGATTCCAGAGCTAGGTTATGTCTGTCATATAAACTGTGTGAACTGTGTAACAGTACCAGAAAGCTAAAACATATTTTTTTAGTACATAGTGATACTGTAATCCAGTGCTTTCGTTCAAAGGCTGACAAAAGTGTCTTTGCACGCTTCAAGTTTTAAATTGAGAACTTGGCCACAGATGCTCTGTATTAGGTAGGAAGGTATTTTTTACCTATGCAGAGAGGAGGTGGGTAGTTCCATCGTCTGACAGTTCCAGGCATACAGGTGATATGCGAGTTCCCCTGCAAGGACCATCCATTCACCGATGTGTGCACACAGACACAAATACAAAAAGTGCCACAAAGATCAGAAGATTAATTAATTTGTTCTTCCCACTGTCACTCATCTGTTGCTCCAGTTATTTGAACCTGCTGTCTGTCTCCGCATGACTTCATGTGGCGAATAAATGACTAAATCCATCTGAAGTGACAGAGAATTATAGAGAGAGGGAGCGTCGCTGGCATTTTAAGGTGATCACATTTATTGCTGCACTGCTAAAATAAGCAATACAGCATTTCTCTGAAAGCTCTGGAATTGAGTTTCAAGGCTAACTCGACATCAATATTAAAAATGTGATAATAACAAAAAAAATCTGATGTTAGAACATAATGGACTAACTTAGCTGACCTTTTCTGAAAAATATTTCTACAGTCATAGTCAGAGAAAGCCTGGCACCAATGGTAATATGAGAGTCTGGAGAAGTTTAAAATAGACACCAAAACAACATGAAAATGAACACTTCTGAACTGTTATAATGCGCTTTTTTAAATGTTGCACTGATTAAGGACTGCTACTGCAATGGTTGATAATTACTTTACTTATACCTTTAGGTCAGATGTACCAATTTCTAATCATATAATTATTAATCAGTAAGAGTAGGACACAATAAAGCACTTGTTCATACAAAAATATGTGATGTGTGGCTACATGTCTGTGTTTTAACAGTATGACATTTATATTTGGGTACATTTACATAATTATCTTGGATAATGCAAATACTGTGAGAACAGCAATATTCTGGTCATTGATATGATTGCAAGTAAACAACATAACTTAAAACTGTCTGCAATAACAGACAATATTATTAAAGTATTTTCTGATTGTCCAGAAAGAAACATATGATTAAAATAATGATCTCAACCCTTTTTTGCTAAAACCTGCTTCTTATCCTGCTGCTATCAAACCAAAACTCCTTGTCACAGCTATTGGTATTTTACAATTAAAACATGCAAAGCAAAACCAGCTAAAAAGAAATGAGCAACATGAGCCAAACTTAATATTTCTGGGTGAGAACAGAGAGTGAACACTGGTGGGAACACTTAGTCCCGATGGACCTGTACAGTGTTGGGGAGTGGAGAGGGAACTTTCAAATAGAATTTGTTTGAACTACTGCATCCAGTGTGTTGCACAGATGTCACCATCTGTCTCTTGAAGCTCAGATGACTACAGTGGAAGCACACGAGGATTGTGCAGAATATAGTCAAACTGGGAGGCTGTGCAGAAGTAGGACTTTATAGCCCCATATCCTATCAATTATAGGCAGCAGAGGGAGGATACCTGTCTGATGCCTATCCTGCCTTTGCCTTTATATATATTTCAGCAACTTAATGGGAAAACTGTCATGCATCATAATGTCCAGGGTGGATGACAGAGATGAATCATAACAATCATTCCTTAATATATAAAAACACTGAGCTCAGCACATGCATAATTCGGTCAAATGAAAAGAGATGTAAATAAGGTGTATAGCTTCCATAACTGGTATCTATTAATGCTACAGACAGAGTACTCTACTTATTAGTGCAAATATGTACACAACATATTTACATTAACATAATCAGAGCATACAACTGGGGCTGAAGAATGAATAGATAACCTGGCTACAACATTACTACAGTAAAATGTGATCACTGCCTGCGGAGGTAACTAAAGAAAGAGAAAAAACAGGGGCGACAGTGAAAAAGGCAAGAAAAGGATAAGCATCAATGTGGTTTTATGGTTATTTATGGCACAACCACATCTGAAGCTAGGAGATGTTACCTGTAGAGTATATCCAGGTTCACACTGGAAAGACACCACATTATTCATCTGAAGACGCTCCCCAACCTTGATGCCGTTCATAGGAACCACAGGCTCTGGACAGTTGGTCAGAGACACCGCTTAAGGAATAAAGAATAAATGAAAAGACATCAGAGACAGAGAAAAAGAAAGGGGATTTAATAATTATATTAAATAAACCAGCAAAACAAATGTTCTCGAAGGGGTTGCTACTTTACATCAAGTAGTATGAACTGTTTTTTTTTTTACTTACTTTTGTATTCCAGCCTGAATCCAGCTGCAGACACACTAATATCAGAGAAAAAGTGGAGGTAGAGTTGGTTGGAGGTGCTGTTAAGGAGAGCTGGGACCGTGGTGCCTTGGGGAAAAGAATAATAGTAGAGTTTAGCAATGCTATCTGGTGCATAGGCTGACTGTAAGTAAAAAAAAAAGAAAAAAAAAGAAAAGCGCTGCAGCAAAAACACATGCATGGATGGCTGTTTATAGGTGCAATAGGATATCTGGGGAAGCAGATGCATAATGGTGTGATCTACTCGATTTTAACAAGACAAAGAAAGGATGCATTTGTTTCTTCCAATGTGTGGGTATGTAATCAGGTGAAAATAAAAGAAAACTACTTCTAAAAAAGAAAACAACCATCACATAAAAACATCAGAACTACTACGATACTGCATGACCTAAATTTGGCCGTTTAATAACAAAAATTTGTAAATATGGCATTTCTCTTTCATCTCTTCGCTTTAAGGTCCATCTAACATTTACTTTTAGTCTGGATCCAAGCACAAACAAAAGAAGAATTCCCTGCTGCTGTATCCTCACTGTGAAGGAAATAACACAGATACTGTAAACAAACGTTCACTTTAAATCCACATAGAAAAGGCCAACCTTTGTAGAAATGTACCAAGATTTTGCCAGGGGACACTCAAAATTTCCCAGAACCTTATGTACCAGCTGCCTTTGTACTCTGAATTTAATTAGAAATGTTACAATTCCAACTGTGCCAAATAAGGCCCTCATTTTTAATACTGTACATGTTGGTGAACAAATACAGTATGTGTTCCAGGTCATACGCTGCTCTGTGAATATTAATTAGGCTATTATGTTGCTTCGACTGTGATTTTGGGAGGTACAGATGAGTCGTTTTAGAAATCTGTTTGATATCCAAGGTTGATTAAACACGCAAGAAAATAAATGCATGCGTACACACACACACACACACACACACACACACACACGCGGCAATACCTGAGAAGCTGCCAAGCATGGTGTCAGTGTTGTCTCCTCCGTCAAACACCTCCAGTGAGTCCCAGTTCTGCTCTGTGACAAAGCTGATTACCTGGATCTGAGACAGGGAAGAGTAAGAAGGATTTAGGGAGCAGAGCAGTGCCATTAGGGGTCAAGGGTGTGTATGTGCATGGAGATCAAAATTGAGGTTGAAGGGTTACAGATTAATGAGTGGGAGAAAGCAACATGAAAAGGTCTATGTGAAAATAGGCGACCCAGCGCAGGACTGAAAGCGTGGCCATTTGGCTAGTCACTACTCTCACCTTAAGAGTAGTAGTCGTGCAAAACAACATCTGACAATCCTCTCCTCTGTACTCATTCTGTGATTCACAGGCTCAAATAACTATATCAACTTTTACAGTACATAAGGTGAAAAAATTAAAACATCAAAGCCATGAAGGACTTCACACATAGCAAAAATACAGAATTCTCTATAGACAACAGTTACTGTGCAATACAGTATGCCTTTGCTTTCTTTATTTTGGAAGGCTGTGTTCAAGTGGTCAGTATTGGAGTTGAATTAAAAAAATGCATGACAGCTGCAGAGAACATTGGATATTCTTCAAAGAAAAGCATACTGACACTTGTTCTTCTAACACTGTAAGAACAGCATTCTGGAATCTCACAAAATGATGGATTTCAAAACTTATTTTGCAGTTGAATGCTAACCAAAGGAAGTGGCAGGCTTACTCCTAATACTGTAATTGCCAGAGCACTTAAAAATGAAAGCAAATGCGTGAAAGAGGCTACTCCGTGCCATCTACAATGTCTCCATCTGTCTTTAGCCAAAATTCATCAATTTCTTCAGCATTCTATGTGTCCTCCTTTATTGTTTCACTCTCTCCAAGCCTCCCTTTCTGTTCCCTCTCACATCCATTCCTCTGCCCTCTCGTCTGCCTCTGATGGTTATAGATCGGATACGAGCCAATTAAAGGGGCGGTAGGGGCTCTGGCACATCCCGGGGAGACGACGCAGATCACAGATTGATCTTTCATTAGGGGGCCACGGCAAATGTGCCGGCAAGGCACCTCGCACCTTTAAGTTCTCCTCTGGATCGTGACACTCCAATCTAATATGTCTCTGCTAGCTGGTAGAAGGGGAGCAACAATGAGAGACACAGACAGAAAGAGGATGATGAAAGAGATAAGTTGGAGTAGGAATAGTAAGGATGAGGAGTATTCACACGCCACATTTTGGTAGTACAGGCAGTGGCCTGTTTGCAGTGAGGGAGTGTGTGGGTGTGTGTTGGTGGTGCAAAGAAGACAAACTTTCATATAATTACCAAACTATACTGTTGTCAGTCAGGTATGCATTCATCCCAGTGTCTGCCTTTCAGAGGGATTCTTTCACCTCAAAGCTATTGTGGTATTAGTGTGTCGTGCAGCATGCTAAATGCAGCTATGGGCCATCTTGTGCATTTGACCTGCAAGGACAGTCAGCTGAGGTAGAGGAGCTAATAGCTGAGGGACGGCACTGAGGTCATTAGCCACAGAGGCTGAAGCATAAGCCTAAAAACTTTCCATCAGGCAGATCCACAGGGACCTTGCCCAGGTTCCTAGTGGAGTTCCATCAAACACGCATCAAAGAATAAGAATATGCAAAGTGAATTAACTCCCAAGAAAGAAAAGTAAAGTAATTGAAAATGCAATTATATACAAATTTATTTCAGGTTGTGCAATTTTAAGTTTCTGGCATAGTGATCTGCAAAATTAAATTCTGCAAAGTCTATAGACTATCATTTAGCAGCTCTCCTGTACCCTGAGATCTGTAAATGCTACACCCTATTATACTGTGGGTAGGTCTGTTAATTAGCCCTTGGTAAGCAGAAAACATATCACCACACAGGAGCTTGTTGTCAAGACCATGCAGAGCTGTAAAGGTTACAGGCTAAAGGTAAATAATATCTGGTAATTCCTTTAATGGTCTGACCAGAGACCATTTTAAAAGGGTGGTTTACGTAATATGTTTAAAGTGAACAGATCACTGCAGCTTAGCCTCAGACTGTTCATTAAAGGAAACAGAATCATTGGAAAACCAACATGCTGACAGTAGGAAGGTAAAAAACTAAAACAGCACTTTGAATCAGAAATCCATTCTTAATACATTGCATGCCTGTAAGTCAATTTGTATATTGTATTATGACGTGCATTATTATTATAACACTGCTTACCTTTTATTTCTAGACAGTGTGTAGATAGGTTGCAATTTTTATACGTCTGCAGTATACGTGCCAAAACTGAATTTCTCTTACCCTTCCTAAAACACAGACTTTGACTTCTTGTAACATCTAAGGACTTTGATCCTAACAGTAAATACTTTGGCACACTTCTTCCTCATGAGCTATTATTGTGACTTTCCCCGTTTGTGGACTACAATCAGAGCGTTACTCCTTCGGTTTGGATGGAAATATGGGACTGGATTTGAGATGGGTTAGGGGGTGTGACATATTTACACACGTTTTAAATTAATCTGTCTCTGATTTACTCATGGATTTAACTAATTTCTAAAAATGTACATTGATTGCCAGGTACAGACTGTCATACAAACCTGGATTCCTGAACCTTCAGGGACTGTGATCTTCCAGACACAGTTGAGGCTGTTGAGGTAAGGCTCAGGAAAGCCCGGGGACAAGATGGTGCCAGTTCTATGGGTCAGATTGCCTCCACATGGAACTGCAGGAATGAAAAGATGCAAGTCATATTAGCAGTGTGCCAAATGTATCACAGCTACCAACTGGATGTACAAAGATGCAGGGAGAGTAAGATTAGGTATATGCATACAAGCATGAATACATTTGCACACCGAAATGACTATAAAAAATGCTAATATTAATCTTCCTCCTTAATCTTTTTTCCTAAAACATAGATGTGATTCTGCTAGAGGGATTAAGGAATTGTCTCAAAACAAATGTCAAAACAAGATGAAGATCACAGTTAACCAAAAGATTAGAAAGCAAAGAGAAGTCAAATTATCTTCACTTTCTGCTTGTTTTAGGAAAAAAAGGTTTTTAAGACACACTAAACTTAAATGATTAAATCACAACTACATGGAACTTTGGAGTCCCATCCACCTGGCAAGGGCACACACATGTACATTGTACTAGACACACTGTAACACTGTGTTTACAGTCTTCAAACACGGTCTTCCCAGCTTGTTCTGCACATTTACACATCTGGTGACAGCGGAGGAGCATCTGCTACAGCTGTATGTAGTGTGTGTGAGAATGTGTCTTTGTATATACATATGAGCATGTGTCTGTGTGTATTTGTGACCCTCAGCAGTGCCTGCCACCTGTGTGCTGTGTGGCTGAATTTCGCTGTATCACTACAGGCGATGGCTGGCAGCCCACATCTGTGTCAGAGTAACGAGAGTTTGACACTCAAGGCATCAAGTGAGAGAGACACTGCGACAAAAGCAGGGGTGGAGAGAGTGAGGAAAAAAGTAACGAAACAAACAAACAAATTATGAAACCAAGAGAAACAAACAAATGAGTGTGTAGGTGTTTGTGTTTGTGATACTTTCTGTATTTGATACTCGTGTCGTACCTATACAGCTGGGTATGGAGCTGTTCCATTGTGCCAGAGCATTAGGAACCGTCAAACATTCAATGGCACTCGATCCCTCCAGCATATAACCTGGACTGCACTCAAAGCGGATCACGGCGCCAACAGCAAAGTTGTTACCCAAACGGCGGCCATTCCGGGGCTCAGGGACTGAGCTGCACTGGGTGGCACTGGTCCGTGGCACAGCTTTTAAGAAACAAAGCGACAGACAGGGTGATTACAGGTGGAGATTAGGTCATTATCTGTGACATTTCCAAAAAATGATACTCTGTTACTGATTATGATAAGTTCATGATATATTAATCAATTAGTTTTCCAAACACTCAGCACTTGATCAATGGAGAGATTTGTTAGAAACGTTACTATGGGTGTGACTGTCAGAATAATCACAAACAGATAATACAAAATGTGGTATTCAACTTCTCTTTGCCTTGTGGTTCTTTCAGCTTTCAATAAAATGTAAAAAAATGAATCATTTATTCATTAATCTTTTTCCAGAGCAGTCATTGCCTTTGGATATCTGAAGCAAATGTCATTTCTGGTACAGTGCATTGTTTAAGGAAAATAACAACTCAAGAAAAAAGTCCTTCTTAGAGGAACAGAGGACCAGGGGAGTTTAAGCACAACCTTTTCAACATACTGCTATACTTCTACAGTGTTAATGCTCTAGAGCACACACTTCTGCCGACACACGCACACAAACATCACAGCTGAAATAGTGGCTGAAGGTGAATCCTTTCGAAATCACTCAGCAAGTCATCTATTATGGAGGGGAGCTGTGGCTGTTAGAAAAGAGGGAATCAAAAAGAAACAGGGCAGTAGGAGTTGTTTGTGTGCATGTGGTTGTGTCTTAAACACTTACCCTGGTAAACCAGGTGGAATCCTCTAGAGCTGGATTGGCCTTTGGAGGTGAAGCGGATCAGGATTTGGTTGGAGGTTGCTAATGGCAACGACTCACCTGAGATGTGGAAAAGTCAAAAGACACAATTTGCAATGCCATCTTATCAGCTAGGCAGTAATAGTTCCTGCATTTGTCTGCTACAATTAAAACAAGTAAGATATGAATGTTAGTAAATATTTCAGGGAGGGAATCTGTGTGTCCACCATGAAACTTGCAAAACAACAAAAACGCCAGTGGTAGGAAATCTGCTAATGATTGTGTGAAAGAGGACATACTGGAGACTCTGAATGTGGATATATTTGTTCAGGTACAGCAATGCAGGAAACTGTGATTTCAGTAAAAATTAGCTGTTTAGTCTAGAGCAGTGCAATGTGACATTAGGTTTCCCAGCAAGACCTACTGTGATGAAAATATAACATACTTATACAGCTTTGTAAGACATATCACAATATGCAAATACTTGGAGATTATTAAGATTATGCTAATATTTAATACAGGACTACGCTTATCTGCTATGCTTATTGGATAGCCAACAATTTCCCTCAGCTATATCGTGACTAAATGGGGGTCCTGATTATTGGCACTGATAGCATACACAGGAACAGCTGACCGCAGTCTGTCTACGACACATCAAGTCATGTCCTGGAAGCTTAGAAGCTACTTTTGATCAGCGTATCTATGAACCTTAAACAACATGTCAGCTCACTGTCATGTTTTTTGTTTTACCCAGCTCACAAACATTTCTAATTTACGGTTAATTTCTTTGGCTTGTCTCAGCTGGACTACTGTAACTCTCTGTTCACATCCCCAATTATCAAATCATTACTGGAGAATCTGCAGCTGGTTTCAAATGGTGCAGTAAGACTCCTAAGTGCTGTAACAACCAGCTGCACACATCACACCTCCCTTGGCTTTATTTCATTTGCTGCGTGCGAAATACAGAATAAAATTCAAGACTGGGTTTATCACCTGCAGTGTAAGGCTCTTCACAATCAAGCTCCTGCTTACATTCAGGGCTCTAAGTTCACCTGTTCAGGGCTTAGTGGCTGTCCTTATGTCAAAATCAATACCAAGGTTGGTCAAGCTTTTGTCATTGTAAGTTTCAGGTTTTAGAACAGCATATTTGGTCAGTCAGGTTTGCTTTTGAATATAACTGAAAACATATTTGTGCAGACAGGCCCTTTGTTAGTGTTGTGTTTGGTCTTTGTGTGTGAAATCTGTTTTTTACCTGAAATGTAAAGCATTTTGTGAGGTTTTCTCCACAATATGACATATCCATAAACTAAATGCTGCATTATGGGCAATTTATTGAGAAAGGGGTTCAACACTTCATGGGGTTTATAGGGTCTGTATGTTTACTATAAAATGATTCCTCAAAGAACATTTAACTGTGCCAAAATGTAGAACCTCTCACTATAAATCATATTCTCACTAAGATTTTATGATACGATCGCCTCCTATCCTCATCAGCTCATAGTGTAATTAAACAAAAGGAAAGCCCCATGATGTATCCACTGTGCTGGAAAACTATTTGTTGACTGACGTCGAACATGATACGAAGCGTGAGCATCTCTGTCTCTGCCTCTCTGTCTTTTTCTCAGTGTGCTGCTGACTGGCTCTCTGCAGTGGATCTCATTACTCTGTGTCTGCTTGCTGTCACACTGTAGTGGGAGGCAGACATGCTTAACCCCAGAGGCAACATCTGTGTGTCTGCGTGTGTGCGTCAGTGAGTCTATCCCATGCATGTTTTGCTCACGTTTTCTTGTGCGAAAAAATCTGCGCTTAAGTGCAGTATGCTGAGATATGGCAATGCCAATTTATTATGCGTCATCACTGCAATTGTTCCGAGTTACACTGTAGGATCCCCAAGGCATGCTGGGTAGTTTATTAGAGGAAGCCCTTGCTGTGTGCTATCATGGTGACAGTGTTTCATAATTTGCTGTGAAGTGCAGGTATTCATCTAGACAGATTAAACGTGTGTCAGCATGAAACTTATCAACCCTCTGGCCACTTTCCAACTCCTAACCACCTTGCCCTTAAAGTGATCCTTTACGCTGGCAGATATGACTTTGACTGGAAGTCAATAGTCAAAATTCAATGTGCAGTTGTCGGTGTGCACTGGTTCAGATGCAGTAGTCATGGGGAAAATGTGCATTACAGATAAAAGTAATGCAACTTAAATGGATTCCCTAGTCACACTTAGAATGGTGACAAAGAGATTGACAATCTTTTTTATCTTTTTTTAAATCTATTCAAAAATGGCCAATATGATAAGTCTCCTTGATTTCTTGATTCAGTCCTTTCGTCCTTTCTGCCACAAGCTATCATTTTCTTTTGTACTTTCCGCCTAACTTATGCAACTGACCCTTTCCTTTCTTTTCCTTTTATTCTGTTTGTCACCACTGCTTCTGACAATTCACAATCATTGCCCTTTCTGCTCACTATAGACTGACTTTTCACACCAGAGATAAAAGTGATGAAAACATACTGTTGAATGCTCTTGTGAGACTAGGTAATGTAATGTGCTTTTGGAGGTCAATGCAGGTGTTTTGACTACTGTGAATCACTGTGTTGGAAAAATAATATCCTGTCAGTAAAAAATTCATTACCTGACTGCATATTTACTTCACAGAATGGCAGCTTGTATATTTAGACTGTATGGGTGAATTTGTTGCTTTATAAGCTTGCAGAAGTGTATGTTAGTTGATTAATGAGCTTCAGTTTATCTGTATGGTAAAATGCATCTGGATTATGCCTAATTCATGCTAGCTCTTCAGTGGCACTGTCTGTGTGGGCTAAAAGTCTCTCTTCGCTTGCCAAAGTGTGTCAGCTCTGCTCTGCCATGCCTGGTTAGAGAGCTCTGTGAACCTGCCGCCAGGAGTCTGCAGTTAATATAGCGTCCTGTTTATTGAGCTGTAAACTGGATTTTCTGAGGTCGCCCTGGAAACAAACCAAAGTAATCATTTTGCTTTTGTCAAGCCACAGGGCTAGGAGAAGGCTGAGATGGAGAGCTGCCCTAAACTCACACACCTTTTCACCCGACCCCTCTTTAAGGGTGTATTTCCCCTATTCAATTTATTTCTTTTGTAGTCCATCAATACAGCTGTGGCATTTATCACATCCATGCATCCACAATTTTACAACACTGTTGCAACAGAAATAATTCTATCTTCTTCACCTTTGCACTTTTAACCTTACAACAGTGTTTTGTTTTTTTTTGCTTTTCTCAATCCTCTTACTTGACCGATTTATTCAGTTCTTCATGTGTGATGTACTTCAGTTGGACATGTGTTCAGAAATGTCTGTAAAAAAGGGCCATTTATAAAGCCCTAGTTTAGATTTAGAATTTATATTTAGGATTAAGGATAAAACAAAGATCAGGATTATGCTCAGATAAAGGTAAAAGAAAAAATCGAAGTAAGTTTAGGGTTTAGGGCCAGCATTATTAACACCATACCTATGCTTTAAACATGTTTTATGATAGTTATGATAGTTGCAGCAAAGTTAATGCAGCTTTGAGTACTTTGTTTCAGGTCTTCATGCTAAAAGTCAGCAGCTATTTTTTTGATGAAAGAGGGTGAGGAAATCTCATGTCTCTGGCTCAAACTCGGCACAACAGTATTTGTCTACATAATAATATGCACATGTATTCAGACAGTTAATTTGTTTGTGAAATAACAAATCAGGTTTAAGAAGGATGTCCATGCGAGTCTTCTTCAGCCTGTCTGCTGATATGTTTTCCCTGTGACTCTTTTAGTTGTTGTCATTGCTGGATTGTTTTACAGCTCACTGGAGCCCACCTGCAGCCACAGCAGCTCTGCCTGTGTCAGCAGTTTGTCTCTAAGTTTAACTGGATCCTTTTGAAAGGGATAAGGCTGAGACAACAATTCTTTCATTTTGTCCCCTCTCATGTCAAAAAATAATGGCCAGGAGGATAAAATAGTCAAATCACATTTGTGGATCTGTTACACGCTGGAGCTGAATATGAAATAAAAGCTGTACAAGCATGTAGTCATGTCTTGCCTACCTGCAGTTCAATCTAAATAGCTTCTATTTTCCAGAGTTTGATATCTGCTGAAACTTCCCACATAGCAGTTACCCAAAATTTGAATGCATATAGACATCTGAATGTGTGTGTTTTGTTAACGTACCTGTGTGTGCTCCAGAAAGGGAGCTGAGAACACGGGAGTGCTGTGTCGCCCCGTCATAAACCTCCACAATGTCATTGAGAGCTGTCTGGAAGAAGGCGAATTGGCTGAAGACCACTAGAAATGACAGATGAGGAAAGAAAATTGACATCAGAGGAAACAGAAATTAGCTTAAATTATTGACAGCATCACACTCACTCTGAAAACTCTAACATCCATTTGAAATTACACAGAGCATCAATAAAAAGCACTTTGTAATATCCACTTTCAAAAAGAATATTATCAACAGAAATTTCAATCAAAATGTCTCCTTTAAAGCAAGGTGGATAATACCACCAGTTATGACAACACAACCCAAAACTGATATTACACGACTAGATCAGCAAGCTTGTCTGGACTTGATGGCTTGTCAGTAGATGAAAGGCTTTGGCAATGACAGCCAATCTGTTGCACAATGTGCAGCTAAAGCTCCATGATGGAGCTTTCATCCTTTCAACCAACCATTTTTTACAGCTATTGCCTGAATATATTCAGCTTCTCGCATTTAATCTATGTCTAGTTAACTTGTGGCGAATATTGCAGGTTAAAGAGAAGGATGAGGATGATGAGGGAGAGAGGGAGAGGGCAAAGGGGACAGAGGACCAGTGCTCTCCATTAGGTGTGATCGCAGGACCTTATCGTCTGAGTTAAACTTCAATATGAAACCGCATCTGTTTTCTCCTGCTCAACTTCAGTGATTTCCTTTATTCGTACATCATCTTTATCTCTATCTATCATAAGAGCAGCCAGTGGTTGCAGTGACACCCACTCCGTCGTCTGCGTTGAGGAAAATAGCCTATCATTAGGGCTGGTGCATCAGCTTAATGAGAAGCGGCAAGAATGGAGGCGAGAGCAATTTTGGCTCCGTACGACAAAGTGTGTTGCCTTGGGCCTCGCTGTCATTTTCCAGGAAAATGCAAATGTGGACTTTAATTATTTCAATTTCCTCTCCCGGTTTGAATCCGTTGAGTGAAATATGTTGCCGACAGGGTCCAAGAGGGATGGGTGCCCAGTCATTTTGGAGCCGCGCCGGACCTCTGAATGGGCGTCATGACCTCGACATTCAGAAGACTGGGGTGAAGTACCCGAAAGCTAAACACATGCCAGGCACTGCCGTTTGGTGTAATTTAACAATGATGGGATTTGAGCTTTCCCTTAGAGAGGCACAATGCTGATAACTCATTTAAGAGCCGGAGGGAGGAGAAAAAGAAGCATGAGATAGAGAAGAGAAAAGACGGACAGAAAGTGAAGCAGAGACACATCATGGACAAGTAAGTGAAACATGTTTGCTTCTGAATTTGCATGTTTGAGCTGTGTCACCCTTCTGCATTATTTTGCTTTTTGAATAATTTGCTGCTCCTACAGTATCAGATCACTTATTGGAAGCAAGCTGTGACCTTTAAAATGGAAATGCCACAATGTAGAGAAAATCCAGGAACTCTGGATCTTCCAGAGACCAATTATTTTTGCTTTGTGCGTGTGTATGTGTATGACAGACATTGTTCTACCTGATGTGTAAAATAGTGAATAAATTGTTCTACCAAAGTAACATGAAAGTATGTGTATGGCAATGAGACGGATGGATATGGGAACTATCAATCACTGTGTGATTTTACTATGTAAAAATGCATTCAATAACTCTCTGACTAAAGAGTTTTAATTGCACACACAATATGGTGTGTGTGGGAGCTTTTACAAGTTTTTTACAAACTTGTTCTGTCCTACGCTTTTATCACTGAGAATATTCAGGTGTGAAAAAAGCTTTTTTCTTCCTACATTTATTAGATTCCACAGTGAAAAGGTTGATTTAGTGAAGCTCTTGAGCACAGTTTGAGCCTGATAAGGGCATTTTGTGCATCTTAATTAAACACACATGATTACCCAACTGTACACACTCACAGGCGCATGCAAAAATGAGACCAAATACAGTAAAACAGGTCACTTCCTTGGCTTACCATAATCCTTGGGCACCACTACAGAATAGGGACAGGTCCGTGCACTGCTGTAGTTGCCAGGGTAACCAGGAGACAAGACCACTCCCTCCAAACCTGAGTACTGTCCACCACATGGAGCTAGAGAGAGACACAGAGATGAGACGTGAAGAGACAGGGCAGACAGGAAAGGAAGGTCTAAAGCCAATAGTGTAGGATTCCATTTCTCCCCCTAGCTCCTGCTTTCTCATCCCCTCTGTTCCATTACTCCTAAATTACTTTTCTTGTCTGATTGGACTTTGGGTGGAAGATGTCCCTGGTGTTTGCCACAGTGAAATTGCAATGTTTTCCAAGTGTCCCTCTGGGTTAGTCTGGGTGAGATGAGGCCCGGATCTCCTTTCCCTGCTTAAAACCCCTAAAAAAATGCTCTGAGCGCACTTGTATCTTTGTGCAAGTGCTGATCCCATGTCTGTGACTGTGTTTTGCTTGTGTGAAAATGTGCGTGGTGTGACCATGTATTCCACCTGACATATAACTGAGGCTTCACACTGTGAGACCTAGATTCAGTGGCGTCTGAGATCTTTTACCAGCTTTTTCGGGAGAATATGCATAGCGTGTATTAGTCGTGTCGTGGGAATGTCAGAGAACAGCCAGGGTGACGCAGGTTTGGTCGTGAATGTGAGGAGCAGATATGCAAAATAAGAAACTCTCTTCAAACTGCAGATTAAATTAAAGCTACACCATCACATCTATTAACATTAGCAAAACCCACACGGCTCTTCACAAATGCCTGTAGGACACAGCTCTGTGCAAAAATACGCATAATCATATGTGCATGTTTACATGTGATAAATCTATAAACACTGATGTGGTTTGTGTTCCTAACAACCGTCTCCAGATGTCAGTGTTTACCAATGCAGATGGGTTTGGGTTTGTTCCAGCTTGGCTTGCCATCTCCCCCCATGATGCAAGTGAGGGTTGGGTCTCCCTCTAGTGTGTAGCCACTGTCGCAGTGGTAGGTGACAGTGGAGCCCAGCTTGAGGTCGGCGCCCACCCGTGTACCATTGCGCACCAGCCCCGGCTCGAAGCAGGACTCCCTGGGGTTCTCTGTGGAGAGAGGTAACACGGTGGAAAATCAGCGACAGAAGGGAGCGCACGTTGGTATTCAATAAAGGGATTTTTGCATCAAGCTGCAGCGGTGATACTGGAATAGAAATTGTTTTCTGCCTAAGGTTCCTGATATTCTTGGATTTCTCACTTCCTTTACTCGTTCCATTTTTCCCCACTACTCTGTGCTTTCCTCTTTCAGTAAATATATCTCACTGACTGCCACTTTTCTCTCCAGCCCTTGACGGTGCCCTTTCATCTGTGGCTGCTGGAGGTATGTATGGCTGTGAAGACAGACAGGCAGCTGATTGAGAGTGGCATTGCTCTGGCCCAAGGTCTGCTGACTTCACACAACCGCCTCTCACACAACGCTTCACTGTGCAGTCAACTAGAGAAGACAATGCACATACGCAAGCTTTCTTGCACGAGCACACACACACACGCACTCGCATACTCGCCCTCAACACACAGACGCGCTGTATCTAACCACATATCAATCACCACTCCTGAGGTCGTAAGAAAGATGTCTGACTCAATCTACCATCACATTGTTCTTAGATGGAAAATGTGCATGTGAGAGGAGGCCTGTCAATTTGGCACACTTCACGCTCTTACAGCTAAAATAAACACAGAAAAAATATACAAAGCAATTTAGTTCAATCTTAGACACAGTCCACTCTCACAGCAAACTTCAATATTTGATGACTAATCACACGCATACAAAAGGGAAGGTGAGTCAAATGTTTTTTTTTTGTCAGGAAAACTTACAATTTAGTGGCAGAAAAAATAAGTGCAAGAGCCTCAACTACCACAACATCAACTAGCTGAAAGCAAACTTTCAACAATGTTCGTATTTTAAAAGCATCTATTCGTGAAGGCCAATTGGGAGGCCAACAAAGAATACTCTTTACTTCTTTCTCTAACTTCAGGAGAAGGCCAACATGTTTTACATTAGGTTTTTTCTTGTTCCACCATCTGCCATTCAGAGAAAAGGTTTAATTTCACTATGAACAAAAATATTTTAAATATGAATAATTATATATAATACAATAATTGTAAAGTAATAAAGCATATGTCTACATACAGTTTAATGATTTATAAATGATACAATGTACATGTAGTACCTTCGACTAATTCCTAGTTACTAAGCTGAAAGCTGGGGTCCTGCTGACCAGACTGAAGGGCTGCCCTTCATGGCTGAACAGAGTGCCGGCGCCCGGCATGTGGTCTGTCTGTCTGTCACCCAGGGCACCTGTTGTAGACAGGTTGAGCCCTTTCGTGGGCTGATTTAGACCTGAACCTTCCCTCACCGCCTACTTCATTAAACCGGCACACCTGGCAAGAGACAGTGGAGGCGTGATGGATGTAGCAGGCATTAGGTGTGGACTGGTCCTGGACACAAGCTAACGGTGAGGAAGGTCGGTCGCCGCAGAGAGACCGGACGATTTAACAAACCTTGCCCTGGGACATTTGTAGGTGTGGAGGAAGTGGACGAGTGGCATCATCTGTTTTAGAAAATACTCAAAAGGAGTTTAAGTGATGTGATGTGAAGTGAAAATGAGCCTAGGAGTTGGTGAAGGTATTGGGTTTGACAGATGTGAGTATAAGGGTGCTTGTGTGTGTGTTTTGTTCCTGCATGTATCTGTCCATGTCTGTGTGTGTTATTCAAATGTGGCTCAGGCATGGAAAGTTTTTGCCCACATATTTCCCTGGAGAGCCTAATCAGACATGGCCAGAGACACGGAAACAGAAAGACATAACGATTGCTTGGTTAAGAGGCTGACAGCACCTCAGGCAGATTTTGTAATGCAATTTTCAGCGGCGGGCTGACCAAATACTAGCTGGGCCAACTCGTCAACTTGCTTCCTCACCAAATAGACCCAAACCCACAGCCAAACACGCTTTTGTGCCATGTTTGTCTGAAACTGAGGAGGTAATTTATGTATTATTTGGTTATGGTTCATTAGTGTGGAGAATTGGAAGTAGGGAGAGGGAGTTTTTCTGAGCCACACACTGGGTCCATCTGCTCTACCAGATTGGCCATACAATATCACACACTGTATCACACACTGCAGTAAATATCGATGGGAGTGAGTTAAGGGGTAGGCTCTATGACACTGTCTTACCAAAACACTTTGCTTCACTCCATTTATGTATTATTTGCAAATGAATCACAGAACTGCATCGCATTAACAGGTAGCGTTCTGAAATCTGTTGAATTGCTTATACAGATCAAATCCCATCTGAACACCAGCCAAGAAACGGAGAGCTCAGGGTCGATCTGGAATTGGTTAAATGTCTGATACCTTAAACAGCTCTAATTGAGGCTGGGAGATTTAGGAAGATTTAACACTGTTCTCTCAAGCAAAGCCCTTAACGAAGATGCCCTGTCTAATTTAGAGCTTGTTCGACGTCTGTATATTTGTTAGGAAAAGGCTTTAATGTACAGCCACTGAGGCGTTGCCACTGCGAGGCCGAAATGCAAAAAACGCAGGTGTATTGCATTAGCCTTAAACCAATAGGCCCTCTTTCAAGAATGCCTGTGATCATTCTGCACCATGTGTGCAGTGCAGAGTAACTTGTGTGAGCAAATAAATCTAGGTCCCCCAAACAACATGCTGCGGTCAGCTAAGCTCAGACATGAGACAACAAAACGTTGTTTGCTCTAATTTATGAGAAGCCTTTTGTGCAGCTGCAAAGCACTGATCAAAAAGATCTTAAGCACACATGCTGTCGGCTTTTCATTTTCATAATTCTTTGTTATAGTCGGCTACTGGAGGGGGTGCAGATCAATAATGACTCCCAAGCAGACCACGGCACAAATGGGAGGGTGGTGATGAGGACGCTGCAGCACAGACACCCCATTCTTTCTCTGAAGCAATTTTCACACAACTAATCTCACTCGCTTTGGACTAGACACAAGAGAAAGTTAAAAAGAAACAATCTGCAAGGTCGATAAGCAGCAGAGGGTAAATCCATTCTCACTCTGCCAGAGGAAGAATTTTAAAACATGAATTGTTTAGGGGATAAAGCCCCACATACTTTTTAAAATTCACCGTTTTGTTGAGAATCTTAAGGCGCTGCGCTCTTACAAATGCACACACAGACACACAAAATCCAAGTTTCCACTAACTTCATAGTTTTATCTAATTAACAAAATACTGCACTTTTCATTGTTCCAAGAAAAGGTGCCCACCTGTGTACTGCAGCACAAATCCATTGCTGCTGAGGGAAGCATCACTGCGGAAGGCCAAGAAGAGCGTGTTGGAGCTACTCTCAATGCGATCTGGAACATCTGTGCCATAGAAACTACCTAGCAAGGGGCTGAGGGAGTCCGGCCCATCGTAGATATGTAAGAAGTCATAACTGGGCTCCAAGCTGAACCTGTTACAGAAGTATAAATGAAATGTACATAAACATTTGCACTTCACATGAGAAATAATAAGGTAAAAAACACTGGATAACTGGATTGATTATTTTATTATATGGCGTAATATGAATAAATTAAGTGTTTTTATTGTGTACTGTCGTATAAAACAGGTATACAACTATGATTGAAATGTCCAATTTCAAACTCCTAACACGCGATTAGTGTGCTACTGAAGCTTACTGGTTGAAGCTGAGAGCGATGACATAGTCCTGTGTGACAGTAACTGTCCAGTCACACTCCCTTCCATGGGGGTACGGTTCAGGATAGTCTGGAGACAGAATTAGTCCACTAGGACCTGTCAGGTTCCCGCCACATGGAGCTATGAATAGAGAGGAAATTGATTAGTAAATGCAGTAGTAAACAACACAAGAACACCAATTTCCTATTGTGTATTCATCCAAAAACCTATTGTCACACAAAAAAATATTTAAATAGTAAGTAATAGTATAATATAAAAAGGCTAATATAACTATAGTGAAACTACTAACTAATATATAAGTAAGATAATATATACTACATTACTAACAATATTTTTTGTTTTAAAGACAATAATTTTTGAAAATTACACAATAACAAACAGGCTTCATAGCTACACAAAGTTTTTAAACGTTTTAAGAAACACCAACTTTCAAAGTAGCAAATACATAGTTTTTTGTTATTCATTGCTGTATGTGCTATATAGCTTCCCTGCAGGAAGTTTTAGTACTAGACACTTAATTGAGACCTAACTAATGCACATTGACATTGCTTACCATGATCTCACCTGTAACTGTCAGGGAATTGTCCTGCACAACCCCTCACAAAACAAGATCAGACTAATTAAGCTAAACACTAATTAGACAAGGCAGTTCATTTTAGGGTCTTAATTGCTATTGTTAATTCACATTGTTTTGTAGAGCACCAAGTGTGATCAAATATAAAAAAGTAGAAGAATACAGGTCTGACTGAGAGGTCTGTGTTGTTATTGAGAAACAAGATAATCAGATCTCTCTGTCTGCTGCAGTGACTTCAGGAGACATCTAGGGAACACGGCAATCGGGTTTGCCACTTAAGATTCACTTAAGGAGTCTGTTAAGTAATCACGTTAGGAATCTGTATTGTCTCCTTGTTTCACAGAAGTCAGGCCAGGACAGAGGCGATACAGTAGACTGCATTAGGCACGTTGTGGGGCATTATATACTTTATAAGGTAATTTTCTTTGTATACTGTTCTCTTCTGCCTGTACACATTATACCATTTCAAATATTATGACTACATACAGTTTAAACAGAGAAACTTTAGGAATATACTGTATTTCACTCACTGTGAAGTCACTCAGCAGTAACAGATATGTGACAACATTCAGACTCTGATCATTGTAGCATCATTAGCCATGACTTAGAACTACATGCTGTGTTAGTACCTGCACATGTCGGAGGGTCTGGCTGCCAAAAGAAGCGACCATTGATTTCAGTGCAGGTGATCCTGTTGGCCCCCTGCAGGATGTAGCCAGGATCACATTGGAACGCCACATGGTCCCCGGGCTCCCTGCTGTCCCCGCTGCGGGTCCCATTAGTAGGCATGCCCGGGTCATTGCAGGAGGTTGCAGTAGAGACTGAAGGAGCAAGAGGAGGCTTAATCATTGAAATCATTGAAATCAT
>NW_023340268.1:16107498-16116852 GCF_004916995.1 Morone saxatilis
AATACATTAGTTTTGTCTCTCTCTAAACCCAGTGGTAACCCAGCCATTTAATCCATGTTCATCTAACATTTCCCTTTATTTCCGCCCCTCATCCCATCATTCTTCATCCTCACCAGAGAACTGCAGAGCGAAGCCCTGCTTGCTTGTGAAGAAGTCGGTGGTGAACTGCAGGCTGACAGTGTTGAAGGTGCTGTGGGCATCTGGGGGAAGGGCTGAGCCACTCAGCTCCCTCAGCAGGACCCCTCCATCCTGGGGCCCATCCCAGATCCGAAGCACATCGTGAACTTCCTCCGTGTGAAAAACCAGGAAATGTAGACTGTTAAAGACAAAAGATATTTTAGAGGCCATGACCGTTGATAGATTACACTCCCTCTGATATATATAAACACATCTCCTTACTGAAAGCAATCTCAGGCAGTCAAAAGGCTTTTTATTTTCTTACCGAAAAATTCAAGTTGGCTCTCACTATTTGCATTTCATTGTGTTCAAACCAGCCTCGGGTCCTTTTAATGGATGATAATTGTAGCAAAAGTCCATATCATGCAGATTTTCCATTAACAGTTTTAGTCAAGAGAAAAATCTAGGCTCCAATTGTTCTGTCACATAATGTTATTGGTACATAAAATTTGAAAAAAAATCTTTCCAAAAGGTTACAATCAAGGTTCAGTGTTTTGTTTGTATTATGCGAAATTCAATATCAAGATAACACAGCAGAAAGGTACAAAAAAATATAAAATAATAAAAAATTTGGCTCTTAGCAATACAATTTACAATTTCTAAATGTAGTAAAAGATCAGTCAGAGCAGAGGAGGAGGACATAAATGGATTTAATCAAACTACTGAGTATTTAAAAAGAATCTATGCATACAAAGTAATGATGAGATTAAAGGAGAAATACAAAGACATAGTTAAGGCCAAGCATAAAGGAGGGAGACAAATAACATTTTAAAGTGAATCACAGACGCCAGATCCAGAGCATTGAATTGATGTTTCACAATGTCAGTCAAGCAGATACGTCTGCCACGGCATTTAATAGTTTGAGTCTAGACATCAGAAAGATGATGCTGTCAAAATATCTACCCTTCACTTTGGCGCAGACAGCTGTCAGCCAGCTGGTGGTCCACTGGATATGAAATGCACTGGAGTTGTATACGTGTGTGTGTGTGTGTGTGTGTGTGCATGGCAGCCTCAATGCAGTGGATTCTTAATGATATATCGCTGGGGAGTCTTGAGAGTGAGCATGTTTAAGTATGTGTTTTGGACTATCTCAGCAGGACTTAAGTTATAGAAACTGGTATTTTAGAACTAATGAGAGATTGGTGGTAATGTTGACATAGGCCACTCAATATAAAACTTAAAAGACAAACAGTATTCTCAGCAGCTATATCCTGCGGCAAAGTTTCAAATACTTACAAACTATTATTAAAACAGGGCCTGAATGTCAGCTTATCTAATTTGTGCCTTTGATTTATTTCCTCTGAAACACACTACTGTCTCAAAGGCCTTCAAAATAAGAGAAAAGAGTGGAACGCACTGAGATGAAGGTGTACTCAAAGGAAACAAAAATCGTGCTGAACTGAACTTGACTCACCTGCTTCACACACAAAGTGTGTGTTTATCACAACAACACTATTCGGTTTTGTTTTTTTATCCAAATGTCCTACAGCAAAAGAAAATTCTCTAATGTTGCCTCAAATGCTCACCCTGGATCATGTGTAACACATCGCATGCATGTCACAGAGACACAGATTGCACTGGGTGAGCTCACTGGTTGACACTACTTTCATCCTGGTAACGTAGTTAACACAAAATAAAACAACAAAAGGTATCCAAACCGTATGTAAATGCATTATATTTATGTCCCATGTTCCAAAATTTCTAATGATTCAAAGAGCTTATACAAAACCTATTATGAAAATGGTTTCATTATAAATATTCACTGAAAATTATTTTTCCCTAAAGCAAATTCCCTAATATTTCAATAATTTCAGTTGTAATGCAAAGCAAACAACACTTATTGTAATAAAATACTCATACAGCACTTGTGGGTTTTTTTGTGTAGTCCGTAGAGCTCTGTTTATTCTATTATTTTGTCCACAAGCTTTAGCTTAGATTATTATAAATCTGTCTTGTAGCCATTTTCTCAAAATATTTTAGTAGTTTAGGAAATAGAGGTACTTCTTAGTGCTTTTAGTATCCTCATCCTTTTACATACACACACACACACACACACGGACGGACGGACGCACACACACACACACACACACACAGAGCCTTGAGCTACAGATGATGCAGAGGAGAAACAGCAAGCCACTGATATGTCGGGTTTAGCAACAAGTTCCCACCGTTTCTGCATAATTGGTGTCAGACTCCGATTCCCATACTGTCTGATGTGTGAGCAGCAGCCAGAGGCTACTCAACAATGGGCTGTGTGTGTGTGTGTGTGTGTGTGTGTATATACTGTACATAACCTTCTTGACAAGTCTTGTCGCAATGCCTGTGAAAGAAGTGCACATAAAACAAACTGATGCAGACAGGCGCACCAGTACATGTTTACGCAAATGTACACTGATAGGTATATTTGAAGGGTAAGTAGCATTACACGCCCATATATGAGCATCCACTACAGGGAAACAGATGCAGGAACAGAGACATACATACATATAGTACACACTTAACTTCCTTATCTCTGCAAAGCAGCACATCAGGTTTCCAACATTCATCATCGAAGAACTGGCATAAATACTAATCCTGTTCTTTGTATTCATTCATCTGCTTACAATCCTCTTGCTAATATTCACTGAAGCATAGATAATACTGTGATATACAGTAATCATTCAAAGCTCAATGAAAATAATATTTTAAATTAAAAATGTTTTAAAAATATTCATACTAATACATTTGAGCTGTAAGAGGAGACAGAAAAGAAAGTAAGCTAAACCTGTTCTTCTCCTCAGTACTATGGGCTTCACAGACAACCAATTAAAATGACAAATTACATGGAATACATTTGTGTTTTCACTGGTGACACAGAGAATCAAACCCTGAAGTTTATAGTCCATTAAAGACACCCGTTTCAGCAGCCCAAAGCTGGAAAAGATGGGTGTCAAACTACTGAATGTGGGTGTAAAAGTGAGCCCTCTTTAGAAACTACTGCTGAGGAGCACTTGAGCAGGGAAACTGACCCTGGGATGCACCGGCAACAGCAGTGCTCCTTGGCAGCTCCCAGCACCAGCTGCCAGACCTTTTGCAGATACACATTTACTTTTTTTTATCTACTTTCAGGAAGGTTCACCGGATAAAAAAGTAGTGACAAATAAAGCAATAACAAATCCTTAGATACTGCAATAATAAAGTAACAATAAAAAGGTGTTTTATTATCTGCAGTGCTCATTCACAAACTTCTCATACAAAGACGAAGAGTAAATATATGCAGAATTTCTCACCTGGTATGCTACAACATTATATAATAATTAAATGTTGGTTAGAGTTAGAGTGGTGACCTACTAATCTCCCACTACCATTCTGGATAGTTCCTTCACTCCCAGCTACTAAAGGTTATGCTCAAAGGCTTTCATCCCTGTCATGTAAGTGCCTCAGGCAGTCAGATGCCTGTTATGCAAATGCTGTTATGAGACCCTCAGGTACTGTGATCCTTTTAACTACGCTCCACTTCCCCATACCCTAGACAGGAGATGCTGAGGTGTTTCACAGGATTTGCCAGCATGAGTAAAACAAAACGAGTTTTCTGGTATATGCGCCTGTGTGTCTTCCTGCATGGACTATCAATTTGCATATTTACAGCATGCCTGTGAATCGAGACAGATGTGAAGATGTGAGTGAGCATAGAAGATGGTTCGGAGGATTTGCATGAGCAATGTCGGAATCAGGCTCCAGTCACGTGTTAGATCCACGCTTATGTGCTGACGGGTGCTCACGTTCTAATGCAACCTTCAGGACTGTCAGACACCGAATGGCATCATGTTCTATTTCCAGATTTATGTTTTAGAAGGAAGATGGAAAGGTGGGTGGAAAGGCAGCGGTACGTTGAGGGAAAGCAGAAGGTGAGGGAGGGAACAAAAACAAGACCGATGTTAATCATTGCTAGGTTGCTGGAAGAAGAGGATGATGGCAGGAGGATAAGAGGTTGATAGAGCAGAGGAAGCTCCGAAGGATGCAGGGATTTGTGCTGAGCGGTTGGATGGATAGGATGGACGTGGGCTGCATGTTAGGATAATTGGTTCCTTTTATACAAGATCTAAATAGCCTATATCTCCTTGTCACTTTCTAAGAGAGAAGGCTGGGGGGCGGGATAAGGAGATAGTGAAATAAAAGATGGTGAGAGGATAAGTGATGCAGGACGGTAGCAAGAAAAGATGTTGATACTGTCATGTACAAATCTCTCCGACTTAGTGGAACACATGTAGGGGCACGTCAACTACACTTTTTAGTTAACAAACCAATGCTTTTGGTCGTCTTCGTGCTCTGGGATGCAGACCCTGCTGCTTCAACAAAGTGCTTCACAGCTAGTCATTCAAAGTTGTTCACTGCTGAGGAACTAGAAAGAGAAGTGTTAGCTACTGGTGGGGAAAGGCCATTTAAATACAACTTCAGGTAATATGAGGGATGGATAAAACGACAGGCTGAGAGAAGTGGAATTACTGTATGTCTCACAGAGGAAAAGGAAATTTGGGTCTCTGTGTGCAGTTAACATTTTGTGGAATCATAGGAAGCCATGTTTTGAAGTTTACAGCTAAGGGCTCTCCTTTACACTTGTCCCCTTCTTAACGAGATAAAATAGCTCAATCAAGCGTCAGAGGAATTGCTGGGAGGATGACACGGGAGAAGAGAGGGAAGGAAAAGATTTCTCAGGTCCTTCTTTTTTTATTCTGCCTTAATTATTTTGTATTCATATGAGAGAAATAGAGAGAGAAACAGAGAAAGCTGAGACTCTCTCACATGAATACAAAATAGTCTAGCTGCAATCACAAGTCCTGTGGGGAGTCTTCAGAGTACGTGTATGTGTGCATGAAGATGATAAATAAGTTAGTATGTGGGGGTGTGTATGGATGTGTGTGTGTGTGAGGAAATGAGGAAGAAGAGGGATATAAAGAAAACATACAGTATGCTTGCAACTTTCTGCTTACTCAAAACTAATTGAGATTGAGTATAAAAGCAACGTCACGCTGAGAGCTACCCTCATCAATGTGTGTGGATGTGGCCTCTGTGAAACTCTCCCTGTGGGATCATCCTTCCAGGTTGAGAAACATCCATATCAGAGGCTTTAAAAAGACGCCAAGCAGCACAATCAGCACGTCTTGACACCTTGAGCTGAGGTAAAAAAAAAAAAAAAAATCTTTGTCCAATTTCATTTACTGCAAGGCACATGATGTAATAACACGTAAGCAGTGTTATCACAAAGATAAAAGTAGAGTTACAAGTAGTGTTATGCAGGAAAATGTGTGAAATTGGGAAATAAATCAGTGATATAAAGGTAGAGGTTAAAATACACATGCACACATCCTCGGCATGCATCATCCATTTATCACATTCATTCCTTATCACTCAACCCTGTACCCAAAACCAAACTCCATATTCTGAAAAATCCTCCCTAAAAAGTACACACAGCCAATACAACTTCACTTCCCTATTTTAGTCCAAAACTCAGGAAGCACACATACACCAACAACCTAGAAATACATGATATATGAAATGTTGTTTTGGGCTGTGCAAACCCAGTGAAATGTATGTGCATATTCATTTGAGACTCAGGGCACTATTTCTGTGATAGAGCATAACAAATGTTGATGCATTGCATTGGAAATATGTGGCTCTTTAAAGGAAAAATCCATTCTAAAAAGAATTTACACACAGTATGCTATTAAAACTGAGCACTGACAGTACTGACGATCTTATCTAAGGACAAATCCTGGTGCTACTCCATAGACAGTGAACAATGGAACAACTACTAAGACACTATGACAGCACCAATTGTGCTTTACTTGGGATTTGGATACTTTCTGCAATTCACCTCTCAAGAGGGATCAACTTTACTGTCCAAAATCACTGGATTAGCACAGAGAATTTGGTTTTACTGTAGATTCTGACCTGCATCAGATAGTTTTTACGTTTTCTTTTAATGTTTCTGATATGCCATCAACCTGCCTGGGACTGCAGATGAAAATTAGCCTGTATGGCTAAATCTGGCAAATTTACATAGTGGTCTTAAATCCTTGTGTTAATTAATGCCCATTGTCCCTTTTTTGAATAAATGCATACATAATATAATAATGTGTGAAAGAGAAAGACACGATAAAAGAAACCATAAGAAAAAGCCAAAGCCACACTCTACTATAGACAGAGTTCAACAATGGGCCTAATTACAATTGCCTGCTCTTCACAAACTGTGTTAGTCCCATTGATGCCTTGTGACCAACAGTCAAGACTGTCATTTAGTACTGTAACCCACACAGTGCATCATGTTTTACAATGAGCTCTCCAATTAGAGAGCATGCTTCTTGTTAAATACTAAATACCAATTTTCAGATGAATACATATGGCTTCATTGTTCAGTGTAGCATGTGGCCTAGATCCCTCCTTTGGTCTCTGTAGCAGTAACCACTGAATGTTCCATCAGTGAAATGGCTCATTGCCTCCCTTATCATCTCTATTCCTTTTACATTGTTATCATCTCTATGTCTGTATTCCACTCTCTGCCTCCCACCTATATGCCCTTCCCATCAATATCTCTCAGCAAACCAGTCCATAGGCTTTTGAAATGTCTGCTGTCACTCGGCACAACTCTTGGTCTCTCTCCTGTATTCTGTAAGGTTTGATTAGTGTGCTACCTTCAGCTACACCATTTGATATACAAAAAATCCCTGGGCTAATGCATTGCAAATTCTTCTCAATAATGAATTGCGTGGGTAGGATCAAAGGCATGGATATATAGCATACCTTGCAGAGGAATGTCAGGGACCCAGAGGTAGTGAAGGCACTAATGAACCTAAACTAGCAATCATGAGGGACCTAGGAATGTCAGATGTGCAAGTTATGGGACAACGTGTTCTCACAAATAGATCCATGCAGACAATCACATAGAACTGTACAATATTAAGCAAAATGATATGGTGCAGTCTGAAAGTATTAGGATATATTTTTATTTGTTTTGGATGTACACCAGCATGCTGGATTAGAAATGAAACAATGATGAAACCAAAAGGTAAAAAGTGCCTGGAAGTGCCGAGCAAATACTGGCCTGACAAAGTATTACCAGGGTAGATGCAAAACTTCTAGTGATGTCAGTAGACCTAACCTAAATATTAAATATGAGTACCTTTATTTAAGTTTATACTGAATAGTGAAAATATTTCATGTCCCCTAAAATTGGTGAGATGTGTTCATAGAATGTATTTAAGTACTGCAACTCCAATTTAACTCATCTGATGTGAATGTAAACAACTTAAAATTAAAGCTAAGTGTCATCATCTTTACAGTCCTTATAGTCCTTTCATTTTAAACAACAATTTTTTGCTATTTGGTGCCACTACAGTTTCAGAGTGCAATTTACTTATACCAATGTGGTAAATATGGACAACTGTAGATGTGCATTTGTTATGATTATTACAAAAACTAGTGAGTTGACAACTTTGCGAACACAGCCAAGCATCAAGTAAGTGCAACAACACAAGACATAGCAAGTCAGCTAATATCTCTTACTAGTCTGACAGCAAGAAGGCTAGCTCGACGTCTATCTTGCAGCCTTTAATTTTGCAAAGTTCTTGCCACCGACTAAAAGCCAGTCCGAGATTTACTCTTTTCTGGTGGCTTCTTGCTCCATCACTCTCACTTTTTTTCGTCACAGATTCTTCCCTCAATGTCCTCTTCGTTTTCTTGCTGTTGCCCATTCTGGAGCCGCTTCCCACCAGGTTTCCCTGTTGGCTCCCCCTTCCACCGAGCATGAAAACCTCTTCCTCCCATTGTGCAGGGACAGGCGTACGGGGCGCCAAGTGGGAATGAAAAAGGCCCCATTCACATTACTACAAGTCAGTATGCCATCAAAATGATTTTAATGCTGTTATTTTAAGGTAAAATAGTTACATCATGTTGCTTTAAAATCCAATATCCTGGTGTACAGAACAACGATGTATAGTATAGTATAGTATAGTATAGTATAGTATATACATAAACGTTCCACTATGATAAGCATGTGATCCTCTAGGAAAAGTTAATCCAATTTATAAGAAGAGAGAGATTATAGCCCTCCTACTTAAATCATCTATTGTGTTCTCTGCCTCTTCCACATGTTCCTTCATCTACACATGTACTTATGGATTTAACAGTATTCTCCTTGAAGAGCACTATTCCTTCAAGTAGGCTTATAAGATTATTACATTAGTTTACATTGCTGCTTCATGACAGTGCATAAACACAGTTAATATTCTGAATACATCCCATGCACTTTGCTTGTTCCATGCCTGTGGCTTAATGGCCCTCAATTTCAATGCTGCCAAACATAGAAGCTATCATAAGCATTCTGATATATGACTGACACTGATCTTAACATGCCGGCATTCCTAAGTAGCTTAATGGATAGAGAATAACACTAAAACCACAATGCTTAAGGCTTCCGTACTCACAAAGATACCATATAATATGCACTCTGTTTAAAGAATTCAGCAAAACTTTACACTACGCATGTTTTGAAGGGCAAGGGTAACGTTAACAGCTAGGGTTTGGATTGTTGGATTGGATCTAGTGAGGTAAGGAAAAGAAAGTTGCTTCATTAACAGCACAATTATACCATCTTATTAAATAATTGGCCATTTGCATCAGCTGCATTTCATGTAAAATACAGTATTGCTGAGAAAATAAGGGTGCTGTAATGGCCATACGTCTTTGTTCTTCCCACTGAAAACTATAGGAGCACATCCACAAACAAATATTTGCATAGATGAATGAATGAAACTATTATAGTTTATATATGTATGAATAAACAAGTCTGCACGCATGAATGCATGCAGAGATAACTGTAGGTGGTGAAAGCATGTAGCAAATTATTAGCAGTGCTCCATTGCTTGAGTCAGAAATTCAAAGTAAAGAAAATGTCATAATTTTCAAGCTGTGCCACCTGCTAATGATCCCAAGCGTGTCTTCACAGAATAACCCCGTAGCAACGGACACCCTGGGGCAGCCAAAGAACACATTCGACAAACATCTGGGGATCCCAAAGGATGGGCTGCAGGACATGGTGGTCCTGCTGCCACTACAACCCTGACCCAGATCAGCTCCTTGACAATAATAGGCCATCAAGAAGGATAGACAAATTATGGAGTATCTATCTATCTATCTATC
>NW_023340268.1:16116916-16119022 GCF_004916995.1 Morone saxatilis
ATCTATCTATCTATCTATCTAACGAATTAAATTAAATGTTAAAGAATAACCTCAGGTTGTTTCAATTTTCTAGAAAGATCAATAAAAACCACCTTGCAGGATTTTGCTTGCTTACATTTCAACAAATTCTGTAAAATAATGCAAATAACATACATACATACATACAAAAGACAAAATTGACGCACTTGACTTTCTTTGGTGTAGTCTAAACCTGGAGGCTCTGAGGTGGTATTTCCCCTCACCCAGAAGTAACTCAACTATTGGCCAATAGCAGCTCAGTGAAGATTGATTACACAGCAGCCTGTGAAAGTGATGAATAACACTGCAAAAAGGGTGGCTAAATTGGAAGTATATTGAAAGGTGGTAGATTGAAAGAAAGTCTGAAAAAGAACAATGTAATCAGAAAACTAGAAAGCACAGAAAAAAGGAAACATAGTGTGTTGTTCAGACCTGATAGTGCTTCCAGGAGCGGCCTCAATGGTCCACATACAGTGCAAGTTGTGCTCATATGGAGCTGGGTAGCCTGGAGACAGGATACGACCAGAGGGCTCATCCTTGATGTTGCCCCCGCACTCCGCTGGAAAGAGGAGGGAAAACAGAAAGACAGAAAAATTAAAGAGGGGAACAATGAGTGGGGATAAAAAGTACAAGCTCATCAATGTTTGAAAGTCAAATTAATAAAAGAAAACAGCAAGGTTAACATACTTAACAAACCAGAAACTGCATCATCCCACTTCCAGTAAAGTGCATCCATTTCCTCTCATCATTATTAATTATTGACATAGCAGTGGCATGCTCAAATGTGATGTGCTTCATCATCTGGTTTGCAATTTGAATGATAGGAGGGAGAGCAGCCAACTCAATATACTCTATGTGCATCTCTTTGGCTCAGCAGAGGCAATATGCCATCCCAACCAATGACCTCATCCTGTTGCGAGTGAGAGTTGATGGACTTGTTGAACTGAGCAACACAACATTCAATATATTAGTCTCGAGTTCAGTGAAACTTTTAAAAGAAGACACTGTGACTGATATGGCTAAATATTTAACTATATTTTCAGGTATCAATCAGAAAAGATATGTGTAGAACAGATACACAGTTGCCATAATGGAAGTATTGTTGATATTAGCACCTAGTGGGCAACATGGTTGGTAAATCATTTCGAGAGTGGAGGTCTTGTCATGAATCACTTATTCATCAGAGGAATGTGCTCAGGGTGTGTTTGTAGTAGTAGTGGTAGTAGACAATATGATGCTTCTGGTATCATATCATGGTTCAACAAGCCCTCCCCTAAAACATAAGCTCAGTCTTTCAAAAGGATTGACAATAACACAAACATGCATCAATGAAACTACAAAGCAAAAGGTCAAAACATTTTGTCAAGAACAGTGGGAAGAATGGAGTTTCTTTGCTGCCTTAAAAGTAATGAATTGCCATCAGAAACGCGTTGTGACTGAAAAGCAATTTTCAGCCCCCCTTCAATTACTACCTCCTACCCTTATCCAAAAAGTGAATGAAAAAAAACACTAACGAAAGTGTTCTCCAACAACATCAGATCTGAAGTGTTTTTTGTTCACATTTTTGAGGTCATCTCAGCTGACAAGAGGAGGGTAAAAGTGTTCTTGTTTTTTCCTTCTCCTGAGAGGAAAATAGATCCTTCAAACGGGAGAAAAATGGAGGAATCATACTGATAGTGATGGTGATGATTGTGAAATCCATCTGTGGCAAGTAGTACTGTTCCTGTACTGAAATACAGCAACGATGGCAGACACACACAATCAGAGACACTTGGCAAGAAGGAAGTAACTAACAGCTAAAGAACTAAATTAACATAACTTAGTACACACACACACACAGAGGGAAACAGAGCACCAGACAGGGACAGGATGGAGTTTCTCCATACACATCTGATATAAGCATTTAGTCACCTTCCATTTGACAAACATGCCTTTCCTCATGTTTGCAAATAAATCTTTTCTTTGTGTGTCTCTCCTTGACTCGCTCTCTCAAACTCTGAACCCTCATACATTATACATTTAAAAAGCAATAATCACCAGAGTTGGCTTCTTAACATTTTTGCTGTGCATGCACTCACACACACACAC
>NW_023340268.1:16119122-16121654 GCF_004916995.1 Morone saxatilis
TGCTGTGCATGCACTCACACACACAACACACACACACACACACACACACACACATATTGTAAACAGAGTATATATATATATATATACACACACACACACACACACACATATACATATACACTCTGTTTACAATATATATATAAAGAAATGCTTGAAAGATTCAATTGTTATTTTTTCCTTTTATTGTCTTGGAAGGAGAGGTAAAATGCAAAAAAAGTGTGAGCATATTAATCTTTGCACTCTTGCTGAGGTTTTAGTCTCTCTTCAAGCTTTTTTCCCTCTGTTATGCTTTTCTTGTTGAAGAAAACTTGCTGTTTCATGAAGTGAAAAGAGAAGACAGCGATCTATCACAGTAAGACAAACCTATTTCTTTTCTCTAAGCCTTATGACCCCACAAACTACTGGTCAGTGCTGCCATGGCAATTTAACTCCCTCAGCTCAAAGGGGTAGAGTTTCAATCTTTGTCTCCACATACATCTTTCTGAAATCAACTTAGGTTCTCCTTCTCTTTCTGTCTCACTCTCTTCTTAAAGTAGTTCATGAATGTAAGATGTGTTTTGAAATATATGGAAACAAAACATCTAAGAGACACCCTACAAATCAAGGTCAAAGTCAACATTTTACCTAAGCGTCACACAGAAACTATGTTCTGTCAGTTAGACAGTAATATATATAAATGTTTGGTTATCTATAAAAAGAACATGAATGTGCATTTATATATTAAATGCAACCCTGTTGACAACTCAGTGTCCAACCCACAGCTGCTCAGGGATTCAACCTTGCAACTATCCTCTTCTGTGACTTTCAAGATATGAACTCTCTCGACTGTTTTCAACCCGATTTCATTCTTCCCCTGCTCGCCATGTCCATCTCATCTGTGTTCAGTGTGTCCTCGCTGTTAGAAATAAACCCAGCATTACAAGCAGAAGCAGTCCCTCATCTGCTCCAAAATTCACTCTGGCTATTAGGCTATCATCTGCAGTGAAAGGGGCATGGGGAGGACAAACGTGTTCAGAGATATACAGTATGCTGAATGTTGTTTGTACCCAGACATGAAATTACCTGTCAGTTTGGGTTGAAACGGGAGCCAAGCAATATTATTCTAATCACATTGGCTGATGTCAAAGAACACCATCGTGCCTGTTTTCCTCACCGAGCTTCTGGCTGGTTTCTGAGAGACTCTGTCAAAATGTTGCCCAGGAGAAGATCCAAAAAACTGCTCTGGGTTTGTTATCATGACACCATATAGGTGGTATGTGTGTCAGTTTAATAGTTTTGAAAATAATACCGCACACCATGTTTTTGTCAGCTGGCAACAAATGACAGGTGAACTGCAAGTGAACTCTTCCAATAACATCATCAAATAATATAATAATTACATACAACTGATTTTGAAAGTGTTCTCGCCTCAGACGGCTAGGGGTTAAAAACCTGCCTATGTGCTTAGTGTGCTGTTTATATGGGGACAGTCTTATTTGAGAAGAAAACTTTGGAATGGGGGAATTTGCAACCATGATGCAATGTAAATATGTGGAGCTAAATAGAGCACAGTCATTTTCAATGAGATAATGCATTGAATAAGGTACTAGGGAAGCGCCCCAAAATAGGAGAGCTAAAACAAACCACAGAGCTTTTTCTAAACCTGCACCAGCATATTCACATTGTTATTAGGATGAAGAACTAGGTCAGACATTGTAGTTCAGCTTAAAAAACTAAAACTGCTTCGGATTAAGAGCGAGCCAAACAGTAAAGCAATCACTGATAAATACTGTAACATAATGTAATACAACACAGTGCTATTTTACACAGATGTAGAGGAACCTAACATAGCATAATGTGACAAATAGTGATGTAAAGAAAGGTAATACTACACTGTGATGTAAGGCAGGATAGTATAGAGTAACATAACATTACATAATATAACATTTTATTGGGTAACTACTAGTTAGACTGCACATTAAGACTTTTCATACAAAACACATTTGTTTATACATTTAGATGAATTGTTTTCGATTATGATGACCACATACATACATATGTAAGAATACAATACTCAGAAAGTGGTCATTTTTCTGAAAGTACTGATATCCTTTAACTTGCTTTTAATAAAGTAAAGGATTTGAGCACTACTGCCAATAGCAAGGACACACTGGATCTCTGCAACCCATTCAAGGAACATCTGACTCACCAACACAGAGTGGGAGGGGGCTGTCCCATGCCCTCCTTTCCCCCCTCAGGCAGGTGAGCACCTCTGGGCCTTTCAGGGTGTAGCCTGGGTCACAGCTATAAGACACGGTGCTCCCTGCAAAATGACCCTTGTCCTCCCGCTTGTAGCCGAACTGGGGAACACCTGGATCCTCACATTTCACCAGCTCAAAACCTTGGAGAGACAGTGAGTGTAAGTACGTGGATTAGGAGTGTGTTGAAGAAGAAAGCACAAATGTGATATTTATGTGGCAAAAGCAATAAGGAGGGTTGGAAAATGAGATACAAGCAAATAAACATATGTGTGCATGTGTGTGTGTGTAAGAG
>NW_023340268.1:16121752-16122144 GCF_004916995.1 Morone saxatilis
AGCAGCTCGTTGCCTGTAAACACCCCCAGCAGACGAGCCTTATTACTGCTGCCATCAAAGACCTGAAAAGGACAGAGGAGAGTGTGAGGAGTCATCTGAATTGAGTTGATCAGGTCTGCACACACACAGGTATGCTAACAAGGCACACACAGGAGAAGGTACAACTCCCCCTGCCCCAACCCCCTTACTTTAAGCATGTCATCCTCCTCCAGTCTGAAGTCCCGTGCTCTTAGCTGAATGCCTTTGCCAGGCTGCGTCTGGATGGAGTAGATACACTCGTGGTTGTTGCCGTAGTAACCAGGGTAGTTGGGCGAGAGCAGCACCCCTTGCATGCCGGTCACGGATGAGCCGCATTCAGCTAGAGAAAAACAGAGGGAGAGGGAGAGAGAGAG
>NW_023340268.1:16122244-16134344 GCF_004916995.1 Morone saxatilis
TAATTTTATTTATTTATTTATTATTATTATTATTATTATTATTATTATTATTATTTCACTAAAATAATAACTGAAATTTAGAAAATAAATCAAGAAGTGGGCAATAGGTCCTCTATCACAGTAGGATATGTTTTAATTTTCCCATTGGAATATAGTTTGTTTATGGATTAAACAACCAACCAGTACTGCTCATTGATTTCCATTATTGTCCAGAATGGCCTACACCCAGAAATGCAAAAGGGTTATCGTTCCTGTTATAAACAGAAAAGAAAAATGTCTGGGGTTGACAAATTTATATTATCTCATGGTACACTGTGTTATATTGGCTAATTACATTTACTAATCCCTTTAACGCTCTGTTGTGTTGAGAGTTGAGCTTATTTGCTGTCCTATAAGGATTAGTATCAATTTCATCTCTGTGTGTTCAGTAGTGAGACCGGTAGTGGACATTTTTAAGCTTGCCGCTGGGACTGTAGGTGAAGGAAGGTGGTTAGCCATCACTAAAAAAGAAGGAATATGGCTTCTGGTAAATCCAAAGTTGTCTTATTTATTTATTGTTGGGTCTTGGTAGCTGGCTAGCCACTAGCAAGCCTATGTTAAGGAATTACAAGGCAGTCACTAGCCATTGGCTGAAATGGTGAACTAACACTGCATTCACCCTTTTTTAAGACATTGATGCTGGAAACTGCTTTCTCTCACACTGCTGTTGCTGCTAGTAATTGCTGTCAGTTGCTAACTGTTTTAGCTGTTGCTAACACTGTTCTAACTCCATAACTGCAACCGTATTCATAAAATATTAGAGTACTACTATTACCCTTCACAGCAGGATATTATAGCATGTGATATGATCATAAAAGCACGGATAACACAGAAGGATTGTGTTTTACTTTGAACATATCTATTACCTGTTATGCCAAGGTAAAAAAGAACAACAAAAACAAAAAAGTAGACCATGATGACATTGTTTACAACTTTGTCATTGTGCCGTTTTGTTGTGTATTTGTGGCTACGTATCTTTTTCATCATACATGGGCGGAAATGAGAGCGGGAGAAGCATTACAGAAAAGGTGTAACGTGGGATTTTATGAATATGAATGACATGCATCACTATGCGGTACTAAAGTTGTCGTCTGAGCTGACTATTAATTAAACTCATACCTGTCCTCTTCCTGCTGCTCCCTCTTCTCACCTCTCTCTCTCTCTCTCTTCTCTCTCTCTCTCTCTCTCTCTCTGGCCTCTCTTGTCTCTCTCTGTCTCTCTTTCTGTCTGACACAGAGACAGTGATGGATACAAGGACAGCGACAGCTGAGCTTGGCTGGATATCGTTTCCTGCCAATGGAGTAAGAACAATGTGCAAAAGGTGTACTGTATGTATGTGTACGTCTAGGTATGTGTGTGTGTGTGTGTACCTTTGGGGAAAGCAGTTTGAGTACACTTTACAGTGCTCCATTAACGAGTCTGTCAAAATCTTAATTACAGTTGCAAGGTGACACCAATTAACCACTATTGATGCAGAAGAGAATGGATTCCAATAGATCAGAGAGGGGGTAGCACATACGAGTCTGCAGTAGATGAATGAATACAATAGAATACAATTATACAAAATAGAATAAAATAGAAAAATGGTCGTCCAATCACTTTCTTGAACTCTTTGTATTTTTTTAAATTCTGGCTTGGTTCCTAGCTGGTCGCAATAGTCTGCTGTGTGTGTGTGTGTGTGTGTGTTCGAGGTGAGTGGCTCTAATTGTGATGAATGGTTGTCCCTGTTCAGAAAAGAACAAGGTAGAGAAAAAAAAGTGAATGAGGGAGGTGAGTCGGGAGGTAGGAAAGGAGAGAGAGAGAGAGAGAGAAAATGGGAGAAGGTGGTGGTGGTGTTGTTGGAAAGAGCAGAGGACATGTCAATCGCTATATGCTTGAAACTCAGAGTGTATTTATTCATGGATAGTACTAGTATAGTCATGCACAGGGAGATGGGAGAGCTTATGGGGAGGGGAATGTGGTCAGGGACTATACCTGAATGTTGAGTTGCACATCACCATAATCACAATGCAATCTGAATATGATTAACAGTAATTTCAGGTCCCTTTAAAAATTGCTTTTTTCTGAATCAAATCAGGGAAAGTGTAAAAAAAAAAAAAAATAAATAAAAATAAGGGCTGCAAAGTTTCCTATAGAAAAATGGCTGCCGGAATTTAAATGACCACAAATGTACCCAGAATTTTAATTTTATGAATGGAGTAAGGTAGGATGAGGTGGGTGATGGACAAGTATCAATTTCTTTGTTTCTATTTTATTTTTTAAATAATGCTGAATATAATTGTCAGTGTGAAATATAACACATTGTGTCATCACTGTCAACTTTTTTTTTATGAATTTAGAGGTAAAAAAAAGACCAGGAAACAACAAAAAAAAAATTATTCCTACAGATAAAAATGCAATGAGAACAGGAGCAAAGGAGGTAGTCAGGTAAATGGTAATAGGAAACAGTTGGACCTACTTTACACATGCCTGAACACTTAAAACAAACATTTAGACACAAATCAGATATTACTGGTAAAAAAAAAAAAAAAACGTGACTTCACCAACTTATATGTAGTAAACTGTAATTACTTAGTTCCAAAAGAGTGTAAAAATCTTCTACTATGTTTGGAAAACAAAGAAAATGTGCAAGTTCACAGTTGGTCCCCTTTCGAGTTACTGTTCAACAGTGTTTTGGATATACTGAAACTAGCCATCCTCGTCATGGTTTGCGTCTAATCTATCATTAGGACCATCAGGATACAGTTGTTTTTCATATCCAAATACTAGCGCAGCTGTTAAAGTTTGGTGCATCACAGAATCAACATACTGACCCAAATCTTTGCAGTTTGGTTCGTCATGTTTCTCAGCCATTAGCAGCAAGCAACATCAATAATTAACATATTTCAGCTTTTTAATATCATCCTCATTAGAGCTGCTGCTCTATATAATTTGGACAAAGTCAAAAAGGCTGTTTCTGGGAAGCTGTCCAATGAAGAGACAAAACGTGGGTGGATGGAGAGAAGATAATGAGGAGAATTGAAAGGGAAATGCCTCGTCTTCCAACGTGACTGACAGTTTTGTACATTTCTTAATGGGTGGGTGTGTGGGAAAAGGCTAGTGTGGCAACATGGCATGATGAGGAGGGTAGAGGGGGAAAGACAAAAGCCAAAATAAAGCATGTGACCACCTACCAACACACCTTGGCAGAGGGGAGCTCCACACCCGCCTCCTGCCCCCTAAGCAAATCACCCTCGCCGGACCCTCCAGTCGGTAACCCGGGAAACAGGAGAAAATGAGAGCGTCGCCCACTCCGTACTGCAGGCCTTTTCTGGTACTGTAGGGAGGGATTCCAGGATCCTCGCATGGCTCCAAATCATACTCTGGAAAAACAGAGACAGAATAAAGTGTAAACATACATGTTTAAAGATGCATTAGTACATCCATTGTTTTGTTGTAGCTGTTTTCTTTCATCTTTTTGTAGAAGATAACATCGCATTTAATACCATGTCTTTTGATGTTTGAATATGAATTGAATATATGTTATATAATATGTGTTAATTGAAGTGATTAAGACTTCTGGTTTTGCTTTGAAAGGCTGAGAATTTATTCCCACTGATGAACAGGAAGGTAAACCTTGCTTACATGAATTAAATATTGACCACAGATCACATATAAACAACATAAGACCTCATGTAATTTTTTGCAATTTATTAAAATGAATAAAGCACCATGTGCCTTTGAGGGTCCATTCCAAGTATAACATCTCAACATTAAGGCCTCCATCCATTAAGCCATAGCTTTTAATCCTTCCTGTAAAGCTACATATTTTTTAACGTATGTGGTATTTGGCATTTCAAGCTGTCAGTGATAGTATTATGTTTTAATATTCCTTTTATTCTGTCTCAGAAATCGAAGGATTTGAGAGCAAAAAGATGTGAAATGATGCTCTCAGTAGGTAAAAGGCCATCTGTGCTCTATCCTAATTGATTTACTTGAATCAATTCTTTTTATGTTAACCATTTCATTATTCACTCTTGAGTTGCTGTAATTACATAGTTCTAGAACACATACTAGATTATTATTTGCTTCTTGTCAAATGGTGGCCTCCCCTTAAGCAAGCATTGCAGTGCTTAATGTTGTAACCTTTCTTTTCCTTTTCCCATCCTTTTATTCCCAGCATATTTAAATGATTTGCTCATTTATGGCTCAGTACTGTGAATAGCACTTTCAGCTGTCCCTCTTTTCGTCTCTCCGTAGTTCGAATGACTAAATCCATTCAAACCTGAGAAAGTGATGTTGAATCCCTCGTAGGAAACAGAGAAGTCAGAGAGGAAGCGGATCTGAGCTGTGTAGTTTCCAAACAGCCCTGCGCTTAGAGGCGGAGGCAGTGTAGAGCCTGTCAGTCTCCACAGGGGCTGAGAGAAGCTACCGTTCTCTGTCACCAACAAATGGTCATGAGGGCTCTCAAGGTGGAAGGTGTGGAAGGTGAACTGGACACCTGGATAAAAGAGGAAAGAAGATCTGAATTAAAAATGTGTTTATTTTCTTTATTTTTGATCATCGCACAAGTCAGTTAGAAGTCTTAGTTTTCCCATTATTATATAAAAAAAAGGCATTCCTGCAAGCTGGAATTTGCAATTAAGTAAGGAATAAAACTAATTACATGTCGACATCTTAAAGTGACCCGAAACAGGCCTAGAGGTTTCTGTGAAGTAAAATCTGTTTCACAATGCATACAACATCGATTCCCTGTCTTCCTTCCCTACTACTTATCAAAGACATTACAACCACACAGAGAGCATTCGCAAATAAGGCTGTGTCAATTGGATGTGAGCGCTCTACCAAAGGTGACACGAGTGGAGAGTCGTCCCGTAGCGCTGTAGCCCTAGGCCAGCCTCTCAGCGCTGCAGACTTACAAAGACAGCTTGTTCGGCAAAATAAAAAGGCCACTCAGTAGGGGGAAATGACATTGTAAGGGAAATTGAATTTGACTGCTGCATGTGTTGACACTGAATTTCTCTGCTAACCTTTGCCATGGGAGGTCTCGATTATCCATGTGCAGTTCAGATTGTGCGGGTAAAAGTCTGGGAAGCCAGGTGACAGGATGGTACCAAAGTTGCCCTGGATATAACCTCCGCACAATGCTGGCGACACAGGGCAAATAGACACAGCAGGAGATGGATGAAGGAGAGAAATAAAAGGAGAGCAGAGAGGCAAAATCAGAAAGGGCAAAACAGACTGGATGAAGACAAAGATACATTTTCCCCCAAAAAATGGCAAAACTTGTCTGAGCATTTACAATACGGTAAAATGCATTTTACAAGAGGTGCCCTTCAAGACAGCATAAAAAGGAGAGAGTGGTATCATCAATATCATTACAGAGTGGGCAGAAATCAATACTATCCTTAAATATAAAAGCATTTACAGATGAGGAAAAAGGGAAACATCAAAGGGTAAGCTCACCACCGTACATATAAAACATTTATGATGAAATGAGGCAGAAACTTTTAAAGTCTAAAATAAGAGTCGTTGAAAGAAACGTTCTCATCTTATATGGATTTTATAATAACTCAGGAATATATAGCAATCTAAATGTGATGCAATATGAAGCAAAGTGCTCAAAACGATTTCTCATGTTTCGTCTGGAGCAACGTACAACAATGAATTTAGCTTTAATTCCATTCATGAATAAGAGGAAATCTGGCAGGAAACTATTAATTTCTAGGTCAATATTATGGAACGTACCATCACAGCTAGGCAGGGGGCGGCTCCACTGAAAATTGGGTTCACATTCTAATGGCTCTGTGTCACTAAGTGTGTACCCTGCCTCACAGCTAAATGTCACCAAAGCGCCCACGTAGAAGTCATTGCCATGTCGCTGTCCGTTGACAGGTATACCGGGGTCCACGCAGTGATCTGACTGTAACTGCAGGGCTAAAGAGGAAAGACACAAAAAGACACATGATCAATGACACAGAGACATACATACTGAAAATCTAAAGAATTAGGATTATATCCTATTTTCTATAGGTCAGTGGAGGTCAAGAAATGTTAAAAGGCAGTTTGCTTTCCCAAAGCAATGCTGATAAATTATTAACTTGAACATCCTTTTTCAACAGGAATAAACCAACGAGAAGTTTCAGCACTCTTTCCCGCTCCACTTTGCATAGTTTCTGCCTAAGTAACGTCCATAGTGAATTATTGAAGGTTTGCAGAGATTTACCACAGAGAAAGTGCAAAAGGCTACCAGCGTGAGCTACACAGGTAGAAACGAGCATAGGTCTGTCTTAGGGGTGAATTTACAGCATGAGTGAAGCCTGGGGTGTAGGAAAATATTGTGTGTGTGTGTGTATACATGTGATATGTGTATATGGAATCTTGAGCATGGCAATGTGTGTAATGGCAAGGATATCTGACAGAATAATCTCACCCCATTTACTTTACTTTACTACTTTACTTAGGTGTTCTAATGAGAATGGCTTCATGGTGAAATTGAGAGCCTGCAGAGATTGTATTTACAACCAAGACCGAATAGGTCTGTAATAGATTAATTTCTATTAGGCTTTGTGAACCGCTGGTAAACAAGCTCTCCCTTAACAGTAAATCTATGCTCCATCTTTGGGTGTAAATTTGCCTTTGTGTATTCACAAGATCGAAGCCCTTACTTTCGTAACGTATGCGGAAGCCAATGTCAGAGTGGCTCTTGTCAGTCGAGAAGAGGAGATACAGGAAGTTGGAGGTGCTGATGAGGAACTGTGGAACCTGGGTGCCCTGGTAACTACCAATTAGAGGTGAAGATGGAAAGCGGCCATCGCGCACCTCAAGGACATCATAGTTGACTTCAGTGCGGAACCTGAGAACAGAGAAATAAGTTGAACAAGGCTTATGCTTTTGCAGTCTATAAAATGTCTTGTGTCATGGTTAACTGTCATCAGCTTCAGTGGTGGGGCTGGGTGAACAGTATTATATTAACAAACATTCTGAAAACGGGAGGGTTACATTTTATTATTTCCAATTTGCAAATGGTGAGTTTTAGAAAATCCTGAGACATTTGGCACGCTTTGGTGAGTGCATCTGTGAACTGTGTGTGTGTGTGTGCATGCTTGTGTGTTTCCGTCTTTGTTGCCAGAGCCACTTCATCTTCAAAGCCATGAATAAATTGCTTAGATTCAGAACCATGTCATCTAAATGAAGCGGTTTGTGATATTTTATTGATGTTACATAAAAATTAAAGAGCAACAAACATTTATGTTGTATTCATTTTGCATGGCGTGCTATTGTGGCAGGGACGATGAGATGGGCTCGCAAGGATGAGCCTTAGTGAAACACTAATGTACCGTTTGATCCTACGACTGTATGTCTAACTCTCTCACTCTCTCTCTCTCTCTCTCTCTCTCTCTCTCAAACATCAGGACAAATTACCTTCTCTCCCATCTCTCCAGTTCCCCTTGACAGATCATCTCCACTATATATGCATGTACATTTAGAAAATTGCAGGTCTGGTGCAGTTTCTGTGTGTGTATGTGTGTGTCTAAACTGTAAGGATGTCTGTGGATCTTCAGGGAGGGGGGTATCAAATGAAAGGATCAAATTCCCATTCGTGAGCATTACTAAATAAAACATGATGTTAGCTTATTTGGGGGTGTATGTTGATATACATTAGATCTCCTGCATCCCATCAGAAAGGGAAGACAGAGGGACAGAGGAGGAGTATTTTAGCAATAGAAAGCAGATATAAATGTGAACACATGTTGAAATCATGAAAAGATAAAAGCAAGAAAAGCCCAAGTTTATTCAGAAGAAAAAAAAATGTAAAAAAGAGTGACGCGACAGTGGTTGCTATCGGGGTGACTCACTTGTCGAAGATGATCTTGATGGGGTAGCCTGGAGGAGCCTCAATGATCCATTCACAGTTAAGGGCCTCTTTATAGAGTTCTGGCCAGCCAGGGGAGAGGATGATCCCGCTGGGAGCCTTCAGATCCCCTCCGCATGGGGCTAACCGAGAGAGAGAAGAAATAGAGATAGAGGGAAAGAGAAGATAGAGATTGAATTATGTATGTCTTTCCCAGCTGATGTATGACAACGTCTATAGGTGATCTTCAGCCGGGGGTTCATCCCATTTCTTCTACTGACAGGGGCTATCTAATGTGAATTGCTGAAAGCTCACTTCAAGGTTAACCATTTTCCTATTATTGTACGTATGTCTGTTTTCATACGTGCACAAGGGCGTGCGTTACGTATCCGTGCGTGCACATTTCCTCCCTTATGCTGTTGTATTTCAATCTGTCATCAAACCCCTCCTACAAAAGGTGCTGCTGTCATCTTCATCAAACAGAGAAAAGGGAACATCGCCGACACAAAAGACACTTGAGCACATCAACCCCTCTCCCATACCCTCAGCTTTGTTACTGCTCACTTTGCTGTGCATCTCTTTAACTGCCTATCCTTAACCAGAACACACAGGCACAGTGGACGGCTTAGTTACAGTGCCAACTCCTCGCTCCCTTTGAAGTGGAATGATTTAATCAGCCAACTCAGCATACTGAAGGACATCTATAAAACGCATTACGCTACAAACGCAGGGGTATGATAGATGGTCTCAGAGGAATACAAAGCTGCTGTGGCACACAGGGGGAAGTGACATGTTTTAATAATGGTTTCTCCTTTGCGTATCATGAATAGTGAACCTGATTAGGACTCTTAAGAGTCCTCCTAGCTATGTCTCTGCTTGATGTTCTAGCCTACCAATGTCCAAGAACCTCAGCTGCTTAATCTTAGCTTTGTCAGCTATATTGGCCTTTTCTGGTTTGCTGGAAATAGTTCATTGAATATTGAGTTAGAGAAGGGTAAATGGATGGTTCAGCAATCTGTATGTAAGCACAGCAAGTTTGCAGCATCAGATGCTTGAAAGGACATTCCTTCTGTATTACCACCAGAAATATGCACCTTTCAGTCACACCTTAGTGATCCTGAACATTCAAATTATTTCAAATCAATGATTTCAAACAAACTGAAATAATGCAACCCAAAATAAGCGTCAAATCAGTTTTTTTTAATTTGATTTCTGGTCTTCCCTATTACTCTTTACAATCCTGAGATGCAGTGCATGCTGTATTACTAGCTAGAGTGAACATTAAAAACAAACCTACTCCCATTTTATTGGTTTATAACAGCTGTATATAAGCTATAACTTAGTGGGTACCTAGCTAATGAGGTGCTAGACCACAGGATAAATGCTTTCAGAAGGAAAGATATGCTTAATGACTTAAATCCTCTGCATATTTACCCCGGTAATATGTGGATTTGTCTGAGCCATACAGCTAACTCTGCCAGCTCAGACATAACGGCCCGGTGCGTGATATTGGATAAAAAAATTCAGAATAAATCCCTCTCATTTTGTTAGTATTTACAACTAATATTAAAGCCTGTGTCAGATGCATATGGGTCATGTGTGTGCCCAGCAAGAACCTTCATCTCATGCCACTTTCTTCTTATTGATTGTACCTAAAATGGTCAGTAGATAACAAATATCCAAAAACATGTTGTAGGATGGCAGTCACAAAGGGTAACACCTCCCTTACTCACCTTCACAGCGGGGAACCGCATTATCCCAGACCACATTACCATCCTTGAGAATGCAAGAGATGGTTTGGGAGCCGTGGGTCTTAACAAAGCCCTCCTCGCACAGGAATGAGATGGAACTGCCTAGCTGAAGGCTCTCACCAAAGCGCTTCCCATTCACTGGCACACCAGGGTCTGGGCACTCATTATGGCGGAATGCTTGAAAATGCAGAGAGGATATGGGGTTAGTGTGGAGGAGAACACATAAGTTTGAGGTGAGAGTGTTCCCTCAGTCACAGAAGATAAAAATCATTTTAAAAAAACCCTAAAAGCTGGTTTATGGTATTAAAAGGAAAAAAAGAAACAAAAAGTGTCATCCTTTGAAAACACAAAAGAACAGGTCACCTGTAATTCTGCTGGTATTAATCCTTGTCACATATTACTTTTTCTCTCCAAAGATGCTAATTTCCATGGAGATTCTAAAATAATTACCCAAGTTTCTTGACAAAACTTTTTTTTCTACTGTCAGCATTTAGCAATGCCAGCGTTTAACGAGAAGAAATTTGTTTCACTTAGTGAGTCACATTGATTCTCCCTGCTGCAGTGATTCCAGAGGGTGGGAAACCACACCGTATGCAGATATCCAGCGCCAGATGACGCTGCTCAATGATAGGTGGAGTAAATAAACAGGGGAAATTGTTTTCATACGTCCTCAAAACTTTATCTATCAGGACTCTCAATAAAACTTTGAGTAGAAACCAGTTAGAAAGGCCACGAAGAAATGCAGTCACACGAGAAGAGGCATAACCCTGGAACAAGGCATGTAAACAAATACATCACCTGCGCTACTATCTTTATCACTTACTCTCTCGCTCTCACTCTGGTACACACATACGGGTAGGTGACACATGTAGGTGTTGATGAATCCCTCTTCTAGATCCACTGGACCCAAACAGAGCGCCAGCCACACCTCATCCATCACGATCATCTTATTTATTAACGTGACAAAAATCCCCTCAATACAGTTTGGCATGTTCTTAATTAGCGTGAATGATGGAAGTTGTCCGCTCAGCCCCACAGACCCCAAAAAACAGTCCTGCAGTTAGATGACACTGTTCTCAGGAACTAACTGTCATCTTCAATTAACTGCTCCTGACATTAATTCACCACACTGCATTGGTTATTTATTTATTCATCTAACTTGCTAATTAATGCATTAGCCGCCATGTGTTGTCCGCATTGTGGCTTTACAGAGGCACCTGGGTTGCGTTGATGGCATGTCTGCAAATGAGCTACAGCGAGGGCCCAAAAGAATTCTGGGTAGGCTGAGGTATGATATTTTAGCTACAGCATAAATGGTTTTACAAAGAAAAAAACAGGAATTCCAGAGTAAGAATTTACACACCATCCACCTCAGTACACTGGATTAAATGATTTCATGAATAAAACAATCAGTTGGTAAACGATCAATACTGTGTTAAAGATGTGGTCTAAATAGTCCATATAAAAACATGATCGACTACATAGCAGGTGTAAAGTATAGCCCCAGAACAGACATTTTGTGTCATGCCTCATTTATTATTAGGCGTGATAATATTAATACTAATACACCTATTATAATTACTAGTAGGATGAGAACCTCCAAACTTCAAACATAAATGTGAGATGACGCCGATTTAAAACAGCCTGAACATATGCTCACTAAAGAGATCTGTAAGTGAAACCTTTTGCATGCACATCCCTGCATTAGTGAGGTAAAATGTTTATTTTATTATGATTCATCTATTATTTTCAAAACTATAAACAACGATTCACTTTTTTTTTTAATCTACAACGAAAGATGGACTGTTGATGATTGAAACTTAACTTGCGAACACACTAGCTCGTAAAAAGCGACTACAGAGTAGAGCTCTTCATAAAGCAGAAGTTAACAAAAAAGTCAAGGATATATTCATGTTCTACAGCTGCTCATGTGATGATTTAGGGGCAACACATTTTAGTAAAATGTCATTCATTTCTGATGAGTTTTTATGGTTGGATGATTATAAAAAAGATTTTATTTGTTGAGTTTTGAACAGAAAAAAAGTTTTTTGCTTGCATGTTATGTAAGAAGTAATGTTCTTGTCTGAAAAATGTCCATGTGGGTAGGGTATTGTATGTGAATGACACAATATATAATACACTACTATACTAACACAAATATTAATGATATTCCCAAGAAGAATGCATAAATTAAATAAATAATAATAATCATAATAATCATAATAATAAATATAAATAAATATAAATAAATATATATATACACAAAGAGAGAAACTCGGAGGAACAACTACGGTGGCACACACCACAATCTAGAGCCAGTGTTTGGTTTGTCCCTTCTGGGTTACTGTAGAAACATGACCCACAACGTCTGTAAATATTCTCATTCTAAGGTGACAAAAACATAATGATTCTTATTTTCAGGTGATAATACACTAATAAAAGCATATTATATTCCCTTTCTGCCAATAGCTATGAA
>NW_023340268.1:16134444-16177101 GCF_004916995.1 Morone saxatilis
CAGTATATCTGTGACCATGAAATGGGTTTACCAGCATGCAGCCAATGTGTACTGCGTCAGAGTATAAAACCCATCTGGAATTTCCTCAGAAGTCAGCAGCTACCCAGAATAGAATATAATGAGCACTGCTGCAATGTATCTGTCAGGTAAGGATGCTGCATCTTTGTTTGGGATTTATTTAGATGTCAAGTCTCTATTTAGACAATAAAGACAGGGTTTTTTGTCATGTCTCTATGTGACTATGTAAGGAATGTGTTGCTAATGCCTGGAAAAGTTTATGCAGTCTGTGGGAGACAAGGCACATAAGATATGGCAGATGATTCATGAGGCCTATTACACACACACACACACAAGCTAGAATACAAAACATCCAGTCAGAGTAGGTTTTTGTGATAAGCTTTAAAGACTTCCCTTTATCTCCTTTGAAGTAGCATTCAATACTTACTTGTAAATGTGATGTTAAAGCCTCTGTCTGTGTAGGTGTGGTCAGTCAGGAACTCCAGTCGGGCCACATGGGCACTAGTTGTTATAGAGGGAGGCAGGACGTCACCGGAAAAGGTACCCAGGATAGGAGATTCAGCCTGACAAAAACAAAAAGATTTTCTGACAAGACCAAAGGTATCATGAACTAAAAAGGGAAAGAAGTCAGAAAGTAAACAGCTCCTAAAGAAAGGTAGACAGATAAAATGGGTAGCCAGTCCAATGAGGCTGGCAGGTAGATAGATGTTTAGCTCGTACACATAATTGTACAGGCTGCTTCTCCCACTGACATGCACAATGACTGATAGACAGGTCAATAAAGGTTGCACAAAGAGCTATTCAAAGTAACCGAGGACAACAGCTTATATTTCAACGCTACCTTTCCCCCATCCTTGATCGAGAGGAAGTCAAACTGCTTCTCCATGCTGAGGTCGTTAAAGGCCAGATTGATTCGGCTCTCGGGGTTGGTGATGATCAGCCACACACAGTGCATATTGTTGCCGTACTCCTGAGGGTAGTTGGGAGACAGCAGCACCCCGGATGGAGTGGTAAAGTTGAAGAAACAGGAAACTATAGGAATGATAAAGAGAGATAGACAAAGAGAAAAAGAAATAAAACAAAGCAACATAAAAATGAGTATTGTTTACGAGGAAGAAAAACAGAAAATCCCATTTACTTTTGCTGAGACAGTCAAATTTGATACATTTTATTGAACCATTAGAAATCCACCTCACATACTGTAGACATCTAACAGATCAGGGAGGAAGTCATATTTTCCTATTTCAAAAGACACCCCTATAACCATCAATGAGTTGCCTCGTAGCATAAGCACATACAGGTTTACAATGACAGTAACTGCATGCTTACAAAGGATTCATTGGAAATGAAAGTAATGAAAAGGAAATACATCTGAATAAAAGCTGCCAATAACATCATATAACAAAATGGTATTTTGTGGCTTATTGTAGCACAATTGTTATTTATCCACCATTATATGGGAAGATGTACCTACTAGCAACAATATCTTGTTTAAGTAAGCCCAGTGGAATGAAATGAATAGAGTAATTTTGACAACATGTACCAGAAAAATCATTGTTTCCAATCAATGTCTAGCTAAAAGCAATATGTTGGCAATGAAAATAAAGAATGGTCTCATCTCCCTCGCTGACTACAGTCAATGCTGTCGCTTGATCCCAGTTGCTCCAATGGATGTAGTTGGAGGGTAACAGCACAATACCTTGACGTTACTGGGCAGATGCTAATTGGTCTAGCTTCCGTGTACTGGGATCTATCAGTTGTAAGGGGATGTTTCAAAAAACTGAGTTTGCGAAATGTATGTAGGTTGCCTTTTTAAGACAACAACCTTGAACTTAATTGCAAGCAACAGGAACGGAGGATACTTCAGTTGAAGGTCAACTACGAAACAATGAAAGGTTGCAGGGGGATCTGTAAGATAACTTGAGTCTTAGTCACTGACACAAAACACTACATTATTCACAAATGCACATTAGATAGATATTTAAATATGTACAGGAACTTTACATAGTCCAGCTGTGGGAATACAACTACCAGAATTTGCAGCCAAGATTCCCTTTTTAATATGAAATTAATCATAGTCAAATCCAGCAGTGCAGGAGTCATTATTCATATTATCATCAGCCTCTGTTTTTATTGAGAGATGACAGGGCTTCTCCCTTCCACTTTTGGCAATGTTATGATAATGACTTTATATCAACTTTAACCTTTCACAGTTTTACATCCATGTGTGCACCCAACTATTATATACACTGCAGCAGGTTGCTAAACACAATGCGCGCTGAATTGTCATCAGTAAGTAGCCCAAGGTAGCAACAGTAAGTAAGAGTTAGTGAGGTTTAGGAGCAGTCAGTTTAAAATAAAGTAAAATGGCATGAAGACTGATCACTGGAATATATAAAGGATAGAAATAAATATCCCTAATAACTAATACCTAATGCACATGCAAAAAAAACAAAAACAAGTAGGCAATATGCATCTATACATTTAGAAAAGCACATCATCTTATTAACATGATCAACTTCAGTAACACAGACAAGCAAACTTAATTGCATCTACATTTTTTTGTTAAATGCTAACTAAACAATGTTTACCGGGGTTATGTGGCCAAATTGACTCTGCTCTGTCATTCAGCTCAGTGATGTTTATCTAAACACTGCAGCTTTTTGTCCACCCTATTATCCATCAATAATACAACAGTGGGCATTATCTGCATGGTCAGCTCTCTTTTCCTTTTCCTCTCACCCTCTTACTGTCTCACTCTCTGTGTTTCTTTCATGGCATTAATTAACTAATAAGCACTCCTATTGTTTCCAAATCCACAGCCTCTGCTCTGCAAACTGTGGGGATAATCTGCGCATTATGCAGCAGTCATCTGCACAAACATACATATTTATGCGTCCATGTGAGTAGAGTCGTACTCATGCACATGTACACATGTAGAACCTGAATAACCTAAGGCATCCAAGAACTTACAAACACAGCTGGGTTTCTTCGCCGACCACTGGTTGTTCTTCTGACAGGTGATGTTCTTCTTCCCCACCAGTTCAAAGGCAGGCAGACACTCAAAGTAGAGTCTGTCCCCGTGACGAAAACCTGTCCCCTCCCGTTTGCCATAAGCTGGGATTCCAGGATCTCCACAACTGCCTTGGTCGATTTCTGTGTGGGCAAAAAAAACACATAGGCAAGAATATATGGTTTGTAAAAATTACATCCATCCACGCACACACCATTACTGGCTGTAGCCTCCAGCAGATATTGACAAGATACAACAACATAGGTCATCAGTAATATGAAGATACAGGATCTCGCACTAAATCAAAACAAAACACATAGTGCTGTTTCTCTACAGTTCCAGTTACAGGCAAATGTGGGCTCAGATTATTAAAATAGAGTTGCTGTATTGTGACAGGACAAAAGTCAGCCCACTCAAATACATTAACCCAAACCCAATTTATTTATCTATTTTTTAATGTATGTTTTTCCTTTAGCTGACTTAGGAAGCCTGCAAGAATAGTGCATTCATGTGCAGTCACATAGACTGGGAAAAAATTACTACCCTAATCATTCTATACAACGCTGTTCTGCTGCCAACTCTCCACTGTTGTGTGTTGGAGCTCTATAGCAGCCCATTCGCCACACTCTTCCCTCGGGGTAGAACAGCAAAATAAATTCTCAACTTGTCGAAAACAGAAAGTGCACAAAAGTGCACATTACATACAGAATAGGATGTACCACTTATTACTGGAACACTGACATTTTCATCTAACCAGAGTTAGAAAGTACCAATGTGGATTTAATGTCTGTGTGTCCAGTGCAGTGATAGCACCAAGATTTGAACTAAGTTGGTATAGTTATCCTAAATCTTTTTTCTTTTTTCTTTTCTCAAATATTTTTTAGGGCTTTTATTGCCTTTAATGGATAGTGACAGCTCAACCCTGGACCGCTGCAGCAAGGACACAGCCTCGACACAAGGGGCGCCAGCTCTACCAAGTGAGCCATCCGGACACCCCACCCTAAATCATAGTTTCAAAAAAGCATTACAGCAGCATCTTATTCATCTATTGCATCCTGTTAGCTCGTTAGGAATGGAAAACAGTGATATTTCTAAGAAAATACATTGAATGTCTTTTAGAAAGACATCTAGATTTTGTTACTGGTTACCACAGCTCAGTCTTATGCCATCACTTGTATGATACCCTTAAAGCTACTTTATATTCGTTTTGCTGCTGAAACAATCCGTAACCAGTTTTATTGATTAAATAATAATATAATGTGCTGGCTCAGCTCATATATGCCGAGGTGGTGGTGCATCAGTGAATTCTGTTTTATGGTTCAGATTTTGGTCATACTTGACACACTTGACTGAGGGTAACATGAGGAAGAAATACGTAAGCAATAGAGAAAAAAACAATGTTCAGGTCTTGTTGTGAGTCAGTGTAGCATTAGAGCTTGTGTTTCAACCAAATGTGGGAGATTGCATGGAGTGAGAAGTACCTTCAGCAAGTTCCCAGTACTGTGACACATCTAAAATAAAAGGAGTGCTTCTTTTTAAGGGCACACATCTTTTACAGAAACCTCTGTAGGTTAATGCATCCCTAGCTGTAGAGTGTCCTGGGTCTGCTCAATAATTGCTGGCTTTCTTAAACCTGTGCATCAAAGACATTCTCCTTAGTTAGGACTGAGCGGATATAGCTGAACGGATGTCTCAGAGAAGACATTTCATGATATTAAAATCAACGTGATTTTGCCATTTTCTCGTCATGCATTTAGTTTTAGTATAATTTTGTTTACCACTAAGTAGTCTTTACTGTCTCTTTATCCTCCCAAAATGTTACTCACTAATGTCACAAATTTGTCTCTCTCCCTCTCTACTCCCACAAATATATCCCTCCTCAAACTGTGTGACAAACGTTCTCACTTGTGTTGGAAGCTGCCATGAGCACTTTCAGGTGCGCGTGCGCACACACACCTCAAAACCACGCACACAAATTTCATTATCGCAAGATTTATGCAATCCTCTTTCTTTCACTCAGTCTACTTTCTACTTTTCTGAGGTTGCAGATTGCAGATGGGAATGCTGAGGCATCCTATCGAGGCATCCGGATGGGGGAACACACAGAGCGAATAAGCTCATCCATCCAGGAAATGATGGCAGGGCTTAATACGATTTTAAACCGCACCAGGGGTGATGCTGGGTATAAATCCATAGTCAGCCCTAATGATGATCATCATTTAGAACACATATTTAGAGCTCACTGCTGTTTGGATGTATGGCTGTCCTGAGGCAGCCTCATTCACAAGACAACTCATTGATCTTACGTGGAAGTCACCTTTAAAGGGGGGAATGCAAAAACCAAATTTTGAGGTGAGCCTGAGAGAAGGAAAATATATAAAGGGAATGCACAAGATCCAACAGCAACCATATCTGGAAGAACACGCCAGCTATAAGACAGACACACAAATACATACATACATATGCAAATGCATAAAGCACAAACACAGTTATACAATAATATACTTGTTTGTCACTGCAACAGACTCTCTCTGAAGACCTCAAATTCCCTCCAGTGCTTTTCTCACGTAAGCCCTCTCTGCCTCATGGCTCCCTACAATTAGACCTTTAGGGAAAATGGAGGCAATAAATAAGAGCCCTTTAAAGTGTGTGTACGCTGGTGTGCATGTCTGTTGTCATACATGTGTTTGTGAATGTATGTGTGTGTCTCTGTGTATGTTGTGTATAAGAGAGCAGGCAGGAGTGAATGCAATATCATTTGATTCTCATGAATAAGAGAGTAGATGTAATGGGGTATTTGTTGTCCCTGTCTGTCTGACATACAATAGCATTGAAATGGGACGCAAACTCACATTACTGTCAACAACTACACTGCAATCTCTTGAGGCCTAAACCGACAAAAGGACTTTAATAATCAAGTTTATTGGGATAACGCAATATTGCATATGTCTCAATGGGCTTTACAGGCCCTGCATTTCCACCCACAAAATTAAAACATTATATGTGAAGTATCTATAATCAGTGGTGCTAATTTTAGTACATGGCAATGTAGTAACCATAAGCACCAAATACCAGCATATCTTATCAGTGGATACCAGCCCTATTCAAGCACTGACAATGATATATTGTAAAAAGATGGGGCAACACATTCAACTTTCAACCATAAACTCATTACACTATGCACTCTGCAGTCTGAACAGGCTCTAAAAACCCTGCATATGGGCGTAACTGAATCTGAATATTTCAAATTGTACATGCTCAGTGTCTGTATAAAGTACTGCAGTGGTTAAGTTTAAACCTGCACATTAAAAACAATTTTGTTTGCAATTTCAGCTGAAAGATTGAGGCCACTGCAGAGCGTGTGCAATCCACACTCAAATGCATGGGTAAGGTGGGAGTGTGTGTACTGGTATGACTGTGTTTGCAATTACACTTGATGATCAGGCTTAAAATACAAGTAATTGAGAATGCAAATTAGATTTTGGGTGCTCCAATCTGGGAGGTGAAGTGGTTCAAAGCGTTTCTTCCCCTTCATTAAGTAGAACTCATTGTTTTAATTACACTTTGGTTCAGCATGCTGCTCCACTTTCTCTGTTATTTTTACTGATGAAAAATAAGCATCTGTGGGCAAGGGAGAAGACTCGCTGTGCTTCTGAGAGGCAAATGGCAGACTTATCTAGATGAAGAACTCTGGCAAACTCCCCATACTCGCGTGCATACACACAGACAAACAGAACACACACATACATATTCACAAACTCACACTGTCGTTCTGTTTTATCTGTCGCTCGCACACGCGTGCACCCACACAAATAAGAGTACACACACTAGGATTGGGCAACAGGACAAGTGTATCAGCTATCTGCTGCCTTGATGGCCCATTGACAATTTATTTTACAAAAATAAGTGTTTTTATTATCCTGCCTCATTAGCACTTACGGCATCAAACATGACACAAATAATTAATCTGAAAGCATAACTTGTGCATAGTTGCAATGGAACCAACAATTTGAGGCTTCGTTCACTGAGTCCTTGCTACAGTATGTGTTTGATTTAAGGGCTTTGTAATCTAGCTGTAATAGTAGATGCAGCATGCCGTGCAGCAGAAGGAACAAAAAGCACCGTGCCTATTTTGTTCTGAGGCTATTAAGCTACATTTCAAAAGTCTTAGATGAGACAGATGCAGCATCTCTAAATCCCAATGTTTTTCAAGCTAAACTCAGGATGATGAATGCAGGGAAGGACAATAATGTTACAGTCAACTGAAGCAAAATGTGTTCTGTCAGAGCCCATGATGTCAGCTTTGAGCAGTAAGTCCCAATGCGGAAAGGACGAATGACTAAAAAATAAATTGAATTCTATGCGAGGTTAGAACAAATAGTTACCTTTTTAAATGCAACTAGCAACAGTGTTTAATGCATCCTTACCTTCGTAAGACACCTTGAAGCCCAGGGAGCCACTGGTGTCATCTGTTTTGAAATTGAGCCACATCTGATGACTGGTGCTAACCACAAGGTCTGGAGTGGTGGTACCAGACAGGCTACAAAAATAAGGGACAAAAGGACAGGATTCTTAAACAGAAATTTCTTCAAAGACGATCTTGAATGTACTTTATGTTTGTGCTAGATATATTTTGACTGCAAGCTGTGTCAACTGTGAAAACCTAGATCAGTTGTTTGAATTATTATAAGCAGTGTTTGCACTTACTGCAGTAAATCTGGTGTCACTTTAATAGCCAAAGGCCCTCATTCCACAGCATCATTAAAAAACTTTAAAGCAAGCAGCAAAAACAACACCTGAAGTTATATATTAAACTATCTGACTTTTCTCATCAAAGAAAAGTGCTCCAAAACTGTTGCAGGCAATTCCAGTCTTTTTTTTTAACCCTAAACCTTTTATTCAAAACAGTTGGGGACAAGAAAGTGGAAAATGAAGGCAAGATCAGTCAATGCCACAGAAGTAATTTAATCCTATTTGAATAGTATTTCCACCCAACTCTAATTAGGAAGTGTGTAGCTCCAGAGTAAGTGATTAAGGGTTCTAATTTTAGTGACAGCACACAGAAGATGGTGAGAGTAGTAAGGAAGTAGTGTCTTGATAAGTTGGGTGCATCTTTTGTCCTTTTCCTGCCTTTTGGTAATTTGGTCAGTTCCTGTTGTCCATGCATGCTTGGAAAAGATGCAATATTTAGTGTGTCAAAAGAAATTCCAGCATGCATTAGAATATGGGGATTTATCCTTGCATTCCTCTTGTCATGTACCATTTGCATTACTAACACTAAAAGCTTAGACCAACAGAATTTACTTTCATGTGTAAAAACAGGTCCGTCAGGATGGATGCCATCTAACATCCAACCTTAGTCAATCGATATAAAAATAATCAACTATTTTGATAATTGATAAATTGGTGAAGTAATCTTTCATGCAAAAATGCAGCCCCTCAAATATGGAATTTTCCTACTTTTCTCTGTTTTATATCATATTAAACCAAATATCTTTGAGTTTTGGACTGTCAAAACAATACATTTAAAGAAATGTTTCATTTTCTTCACTATTTTCTGACATCTTATAGACCGAACAATAAATCCATTAATCTAGTAAATAATCCACAGATTAATCGATAATAAAAAAGAATCGTTAGTTGCAGCCCTACAAGTTTGGTCAGTATGTTATAATTTATGACAAAGCTAATCACTGTCTAAAACATATTCCTTTTTGGTGGCCTGTTTAAGGCAGTCTATCAGCTCATGACAATTATGTTCTTTCCACACAAGGACATCATTTTCCCTAGGGGAAAAACGTTTGAGGCAGATTCACACCAAATTGTTCTCTTCCATTATCAAACTGTCAGTGCACGGTGTCTTTCAAGTGAAGGAGAATAGGGGATTTGATTGGTTGTGACTCATTGCCTATTAACCACCACATTTATGACTGTGCTGCAGTAAGGTTACATGCCTCTGACCTTAAAGTTATACACCCTACACCCTGCGCACGCTTGCCTGCACCACTGAATCACAAAAATATAGTCCTAAGTTAAACTGTGCTGATAGCTGCAGTATATTCTCTGGTCCTAAATTGTTCTAGTTTGTTTGCGTGCAGGAGCGCATCCGATCTCAATGACAGAACCGCTTACTCTACTTTCATATCATAAAAAAGTCCATAAGGACGGAGGGAGTCCTTAATTGAACAGATTAGGTCATTTTCAGTGTGTGCAATTATGTGCAAGCACACTAAAGTATTAAAGTGAGGAAGACCTTCCCCTCATCAACAACCCCCTCCTCCACAAAACTCTCCCTCATTTATCTCCCACCTCCTCCCAGTTCCCACCCAGGCGAGGCAGCCTCACATAAAAATTGATCTATAAAAACTTTATTAAGGTGGTAAATTTCAGCACAATTAATAACAACATCCTGTGAATTGTTATGGAGCATCTGCTGGTGCAAACTCCATTAGGGGGCATCAATATGCAGTTCGCAATGCTGCACCACATGGCTGTGATCTTGTTTTTAACATTGAAAAGAGTGATGATTGACAATGTGGTGTCATCTATTTTTCATGCACTACTGCATCAGGTGGTGATGAAATGAAAGAGAAACAGTACAAGAGAGAAAAAGGGCTGGAGGGTAAAGGGAAGGGAGAGGGGTGCTGCTGGCTGCAGGGAAGCGGAGGAGGAGAAAAGGCATGTGTGCCAAAAAGAAGAAAGGTGAAGAGGAAAGAGAAAGCAAAACACAGAATACGATTACACGGAACATGAGTAGAAAAAATGTAAAATGACTGCTAGAGACGACAGTGGGGAGTAAAAGCCAGAAGAAGTTAGAGAACAGAGGCAAGATAAAAGGCAAAAAAAAGATAGAGGTCAAAGGAGTCACTCACACATGGAAGATGGTCTTCTGGTCTCCCACCACCTCGCCGTCTCCCACAGTCAGGGTGTCATAGCCTCGCTCCAGGTCAAAATCCTCAAATGTCAGCTTGATCACCTGGACAACCGCGGAGACATGGCCAAGACAACCGTAAACGACAGATGCTTGAATGCTCCTGACACCAGGTGTCCATCTGTCAATCTCTTTTGAATACATTTCTGGTACACATCCATTCACACCTATGTAACAGCTGTGTATACTGTATGTAAAGCATCTGCCCTTTGCTGTTATCAATATATTTCTTTTCTTGTAAATACTCACACACCTTCACAGGTCTCCATGCATCCAAACACTCTTATTTCCTGTTTCAGCTTCCTTTGATCTATACGTGACCGTGCACTACATCCGACTTCCAGTCTGGCGATTATGAACTCTCTCCCACTAATCAAATATGTGATTGCCTGCCAGACGGTCTGCACGACCCCTACTCTTTGCTCATCAAATCAGCAGGGTGCAGATGCCTTTGTGGCCTACTTAGCCAGACTTACAATTACTTAAAGCGCGTCAGGAGATGTGGCAGGTGACTGAAGTCCACAAGGTGAATATATACATCATAAAGGTGACACAAAAGTTTTAGAGATTATGTATGGGATTTTAACACTTAGGGGAAACAGCCCTATTCATTTCACCTCATTTATATGCTGCAGATGGGAGTGTGGGAAAGAAGGTGAAGCAAGAAAAAAAGTGTACCCTAGCTGAAGGAAAAAACAGGCGACTCTAATAAAGGTAGAAAAACAAATACGGTTTGATTATGATAGTGTAAAATGTTGATAAATAAAGACAAAAAAGCAGGATAATATGTGAGACTAAATAAATAAAAAGCAAAGCAAGAACTGTCTTTGTCTCCTATTTTAAATTGGCTGCCACTGATTTCCGCCAAATTCCTAATGTTTTCAGAAGACCGAGAGAGCCAGGCCTAATGAAAAAGCTTATATAAATGCAAATTGCATTCTGTCCTATGTTAAACCCAGTGCCTAATGAAAATTGCCAAGGTGGAGAGAGGAGATGGATGGTGTGTAGGCAAAATAGGTCAGATCACTCGATAAATAGAGTTTCATACCACAAACTCATCTCCCATCTGGCAGCCAACAGGTGAGGCACAGAGGGGAAGGAACTGACAAAAAAAGAAACAAATAGCAACCATATATCTACTTTATATAAGTTGCAATCTCTGATGACATGTCTGACATTTTGATTGTTCCAGAACATACTCAGGTGTCCCTGACGCTGACGGAAAAACACCCAAAACAGTGTCAACTAAAAACAGCAGCATTCAGTACGCTCACGACATTTTCAAGGAGCAACACTTGACAAGAACCCACATTAGTCATAGTGTCACGAGGTTGCATTTAGGTCTAGAAGAGCTGTGTCACGTCCCTACCCACCTCCCTTTGCGGTTCCGCCTCAGTCTCTTGCCTGACCTAATGTCTCCTCTGGATGGGCCTATGCGCACAAGCAGGAATAGAAGCCCATTATATCTCTAAACAGGAAGAACAGCCTCGCTCCATCTTCATCTGGACTAGACACAGAGCGAGAGGCAGCCCAAAGTACCGTTGTCTGTTTCAGCAGGCTGCCCGCCGAGTATACCCAGGGGTATCTATGTGTGTGTGTTTGTACGCGTGCAAGCAAAGGGTGGGATTGGGTGGGTGTGCATTGTATCTGACTACCCACTCTGCCTTCCCTCTCACCTCACACAGCCTCGCTTTCACTCAGCACATTGCAATAGGAGAACAGATTTGTTAAAGCGTTTTGTTTGAGTTCAGAGAAGGATATTTGGCAGGAAAGCAGCTGGGTGGCCTTGAACACTACTCCAAAGTCAATGGTCTGAACAGAGAGGCAATGACACTTTCATGATATCCTCTGAGCATGCTCTCAAAACCTCTCCATTACTCTTCTGTCCGTTTTTACTCTCTTCTCTCCCTCACCACAGGTGTTTCTAACAACTCTCTTTGTCTTCTGTTGGCTCAGTTCCAGCGTTCTTTCCCCCCCCTTTTCATTTTCCTTATCTCTCACATTTCTCTATGAGACAGCTTCTGTCACATGGTGTGTTCAACAGCCCCCCAAAATGTCCTGTGGCAATTATCAAAAGCATAAAATGATTCATGTGCGTCAGAGAAGAGTTTCCTCTGAAGTTCCTCGTTAACAGGTGCAAACACACCAGTCAACTGTTTTTCACTTCTCTGGCAGCTAAACATGCCACTTAACACGCCAATGCAACCTGGGCGGTTAGAGCAGCAAAGCTGAATTAGTACAGCACTGTTGCTCCCTCGTTTAATGACTTTTACCTTAGATGTGTCTGTGGCTGTGATGACCCAAGTGCAGTTAGCATTGTTGTCGTACTGGACCGGGTAGTTTGGAGACGTGATGACTCCGCCCGGCCCTTTCAACTGACCTCCACACATTGGTGCTACAAGGGGAGACACACAAAGAGGAGAAATGTTTGGTCAATATCAGTTTAAAATCAAACATTCTCATTTGTAAACAACTAAGACGAAGGATGCGTCAAAGCCTCTCCTGGATTGCATGTTAAATCTACAAGTCGTGATGCTGTCTAGCTGCTAGTTGTGCCTGTGTATCCCTGAACTGCCTCAGCCTTCAACCCTTTTCGGGTTTCTTATTATCATGCTTGCAATTGTATTTCTACCTTGTAAATTATGTATAATGGATATTTCATTTGTGTTTTCTGTATTCGGTTCAAAAACGCCCTGTAGGGGGATTCAAAATGTTCATCTCAAACTTTACCAAGCAGCATGGATAGCATTCCAAGGAGCATAATGAGGTTCCTTCAGTGTTCCAGACGGAAACGCAAGCAAGCATTGCTTTTGAAAGTTGAAGCTGTATGGTGAATGCTTGGAAATGATAACTTGTCCTTTTTTCAGACATCAACAAATTGAAGATCTGAATATAATCAGCTGCTGTGCACCCTCTAAGCACTTGCCAATTTAGATCTTTACGGTCCTCTGCAATGGATGAAATGTTTTTCAGGCAGCCATTAATATAGTTTGGTAGTGCCCAAGTATAGCTTATGTATGGGAAACGTTATCACAGGAAAACAAAATAAAACACAAATTGAGTATCGCACCTTGATGTTCTTATTTGAAAAGTTATAGCAAACCTCAATAAAGGACAATGTGACTTTTCTATCATGGCCTCAGGGTGTCTGCATGGCAGAACTGTTAAACACCCCTTCAAATTAAAGCAGAATTCCTAATGAGTACTTTAAGGGAAGTGAGTGTGTACGTGTGTACATATGTGGGGGAAACCTGAAAGTATTTGAAAGGACCCAAACTAGCTACCCAGATTTTAATGAGTTACGTCTAAGAGAGGTCCTTTGGGTGTTAAAGCCCCACTCAGTGGCTCCATGCTCCACCCCTCTCCCACCAAATAACCCCTATTAAAATGTAAAAAGAACTTTGGCGAAGTTAAGGGGAGAATAAAGTAATTAATTTGAGTTATTCTGACAGTGAGGGTGACCTTAATGAAAATAATACAGCAGTGAGGAAGTCCACCAAAGCTATCATATCCCCTCCTATTTTTTTTTTAATCATGGGGATCATCTTACTTGATACACTCCACCTTGTGTGTTCAGTGATAGACAAGAAAGTGCAGCAGGCCACCTAGCAATAAAAGTCCATGACGAAGAAAAATTACGGCAGCTCAGTGTGACCAGAAAGACAGTGTGAACGAAAAAGGAGCCTTGAATTTCATTTCGGGACAATGAATTTGAAGCCAGAGATGAAGTTTTTTCCTGTGCTAATGATAGTGCTGTTCAATTTAATGATGACTAATGCTAATTTAGGATACAGATCTTCAATTATTCCTGGATGATGTTTAATCTTCATTGAGGCAGAACAAAGGCACAGTACCAAAGGTTAAGTGAGGATGAAGGAATTACACATTCCACATTACTGTGGATGATATGTCAATCTTGAATATTTCTTTACATAAAACAGAAAAAAAAAATCTTTCACTCAAGAAAGGCCCCATTGCTTTTAAGTGGTTTTTTTTTTTGTGCCATTATAAGGCCTTCATCAATGTGTTTGGTGTCACAAAACACCAACATCGGATGACTGACAGTAGCTTAGATGAGATGAAGCACTACCAATCCCCCCACCGATATAATCCTTCTAAGATCATGCTGCCCTCTCCATAGTGCTGTAATTTAATTTTGGTACAATTGGATCAGTCTAAGACAAAAGAAAGAATGGGGGTGTCTGTGAAATGCCGGATTTTCTCAGAATACATTAACTGAAGGGATTAACACAATGCCCAAAGGTTTGATGTTTAAATGTTGGACAAAATGCTGCAGTTGATTTTACATTAGACAAATCGTTCAAGATTAGCTGTGGTTCAAAAGCCCCTAACCAGGAAATGGTACAAAATGGCTTGGACAGAGAGCTTCCTGGCTGGGGATAAACGTAAATAATATGGATGAAAAATCCCGCCCATTGTCATATTTGAATGAAAATTCAAACAGTTCAAAATGAGTACATCCCCCACGATACTTATCTCAAAGCTTCGGTCTTTAATGTCACTTTCTGATGTTTTTGTCAGCATCTCAATCTCAGAATTGTTTGGCTTAATTACTTCAAACTTTTGGAGTTATCACTCAGCACTCAGTAATTACAGGGCCCTTTTGGAATAATGATAGAGCATTTAGTGCTGTCGAATCAATAAAACAAATAATCAACCACCACCACACCTGCCAATTAAACCTGCAATACATTATTTTTTTGGCCACTTGGGGGCATCTAGTTGCTAACTAGACTAGTTGCCAAAACTGAGTTTTAAAAAAATCCTGCACTGCAGAACCAATCCAAAGTCTTAAGTGTGGTGACATGTGGAAGTTGTGTGCTTGTAAACACTGCTGTACCTTATAGAGTTGCTCCATCCATTTTCAATGTTTTAAAAAGTAATTTGCTAAAGCTCCAGCTTGTTTCATTACGGAAGAGAATAGGAGAGCATTGTTTTAGGTAAGGTGAAGGGTTGTTTGCAGCCGTTCTCGCAGCTGCTCAAGCAACTACTTTGCATTTAGAAATCCCCAGATGATTGGTAGGTGCTGAGATCTAATATCGTCTGGTATTGCAAGACTAGTTTCTAACTGTATCTGTATGCCATATGGCGCAGAGCAGTGAGTGTAGTCTGCCTTTTTAGAAAGTTGCGGGACAGAAAGCTTAACAATAGGCTGAAACTGATAAAAGCTCTGTAAAGCCGAGAAACCACTTTCATGTTTTCACATTGTTGCTGAGCATATTATTATACATTGTTATAGCTGCTTTAAGGAGATATCTAAAATTGGCTTGTGTCAAATGTCTATTTGACTCTTCCCTTGACCATACAGTACATTGCTCCTAGGGGTGGAACACTCAGCATAGTTTAGAGATACCTTGGCTTATTTTTTGTTTTTGCCACACAAATCATTACAAACAAGCCTTGCACTGATCGAGACTTCATTTGACTATTTTCCTCTGTCCGTACTGAGTGCTTTTAGATTGGTACAAACAATCTGAAAACTAAAATAATCCCCACCAGGAAACAATGCCTTCAAACCATATTCTATACATTTTGGACTCTAACTACTAAACTGAAATACTAAAGTCAGAACCAGTATGCTGAATGTCTTGTTAAATAGAATTTCTGGGTATTGGGTTTAGGATTATTTTACTTTTGAGCTCTAATGAAACACTACTATCAAGTTGAAGTAAAGTATGAATATGTCCTGCTCCAATGAAGTCAGATACCCATCAATTAAACAATTACACTACCAAAAGAAAAAGTCAAGAATCAAATCTACTCTGATTAATTCAGTTCACTGAGGCTGAAAACTGCTTAGCACACGAGCATCAGGAACATCGTTCAGGGAGCCTGACCGCTCTTCCTGCCTGTCACAAAATGGTCAGAAGTGAGGAAGACATGATTGATGGGTAGCACTATGCCAGCATGGCTAAACAGTAGGAAAGAAAAGAATGCTGGCCAAAAGGTCAAAGTCAGGCCAGTTACAATAAAATTGCAAATACTGAATAAAAAAAAAAAGACAAAAGAAGAATATGGACTGGGCATCCACACAAAATGACAGAATACTCATAATTAAACACATCAAAATCAGGGCATCCGAGTAAGAAAACATAAATGGAGGTCACATTGGGACTACATCCATTACACATGTGCACAGATGAACAACCCACACATCACTCCTTACCTCTGCAGATGGGCCGATCGTCACTCCAGCCTACATAGCTGTCTGTCACTCTGAGACAAATGATGCTCTTGGAGCCTTGCAGTTCATACCCCTCGTCGCAGGAGAAATGCACTGTGGCTGTTCGCCTGCAGTTGAATTGCATGCAAAGAAAAACACACAATCATCATCACAAACCTTTCCTGTAGCAGTGGGAGTGCCAGAAAATATTTACTGGCAAATAAATAAATAAATGTTCTCTTTTACTTCCCAGCTGATTCCCAAAAGTGCTGCATTGTGGGAGATGGATGTTAACTATTTGTCTTTGTTACAGCTGACCACTGATAGAGACAATAGCTCTGACAGGAATGAAGCTCAATAATCTCACCGGTAATATCACCATCCCACAGAGGCAGCCTATTAGTGTGCAGTGACTCAAACAGTAAGGTATTTGCTTTAGTGTACACATTTCTCTCTCTGGTTTGGTTGCAGTGGCTTTATGGGGCATGACATTGGGTAATGTGCTGTATGCTACAGCACATTTCAAGATGCAGTCCCTGATTTTGTTATAGCACCAAATAGTCTCCCCAAATTCCAAGAGGTCTTCCCAGTTCGCTGTTGATTAAAACATAACTGTGAACAAAGTTAAAATCATCAACAGTAAACTGGGACACAATACTGGAATAAAATTGGGACAGAATTTTAAAAAAGCACAATTACAATGCTGTGGCATTGCTGACATTCGTTGATTAATGAAGGTCCTTTTATTAAAAACAGTGAATTTTAAACATTTGAAAACTAAATTAATGTTGGAAGCAGAACTAATTAAAACACTGATATTATTCAATTTTAACACAAAACAACTGAACTGAGAATGAAATACTACATTAAATGTCGAACAAAATCTTAACAGCAAACTGTCACAGAGCACTCCCATACTACTGACACAACTTAATTAGGCCTTGACGATTAACTTAGAACACTGAAAGCCTTGTGTTGAAGGTTGAAGTTACTTTGAATAACTGTGACAAAAGTCATATAAAAAAATTAAAAATGAGGCTAATGAATGCCATAGCTGCAACAAAGTACAAAAGAAATGACTTCTTTCACAAGCCATACACATTTATACTATATAGCTCAAGCCTAATAGGATAATGGCTTGTATCAAAGTGAGGTTAGGTCTTAGAAACCTGATGACCATCTTTTCCACCCAACATGCTAATTGTTCCTAAAGTCATTCTTTGCTTGCTTTTACCTGAAGTCTGAACCTTTTCTTTTTCCTCGATCCGGGATCCCCGGGTCTGGACACATGTTGTGCCCCTGCGCTACACCCATCTGAGACACTGACGGTAAAAGACAAAGACGAAAAATAAGTACAGTAACAAAAACAGTACAGATTGTTCAACAAAAGAAAGTCTAAATAAAACACTTTATTCTAAAAATGTTTTTTGCTGTATTAAGGAAAATTTCCATAAATATGAAAATGCCTGTATTAACATTTGCGCAGTTTTTACAAGGTGACTGTAGTATCCTTACCTGGCCATTGTAAAAAAAAAAAGGTTAATATAGACAGTCTTCGAACCACACCCTGACTTTAGCAAAAGGAAATATTGGAAAGTTTGAATAGATGTCAATGTGAGTCATGTTTCCCATGAGAGCATTAAAAGCAGATAAAGTATATTAAAGCTCATTGTTATGGGTTTGTTTGATGTTTACTTTCTGCCCTGTGGTGGTCAATAGTCACTTCATGCCGTTTTATAATTATATATACACAATATAACAGAATACATATAAGGATAAAAAGGTTGATGAGTTGTAAAAACTGCTGTAGCATTTTCTTATTGTCACAGGAGAAGCTCTTGATATTTGCACTCCACCAGCTTTGCACACATCGGCTTATTTGGCATACACCTTGACCATTTCCCTGCTTAACATTTAAGTACATCTTATCCCAGTGGACATTCCTTGTGGTGCTCTATTCAATCATGTCACTAGGTGCAAAACAGTGGAAGATAAAGTGCCAGAAGGGGTCAAATAAACCCGGCCAATGAGGAGACCCGTCTGACTGACTGGGAGGGGTCAAAGGTCTGCAGGGCCAGAGCAATGTGACACCTGCTTGTTGGCCAGGGTCCCAGTTTGAGGAAAGAAAGCAAAGAATTTAAAGCAAAGCTCAGTGGTGTCAGCAGAGGTAATGAAAGAAAAGGCAGAATAAAAGGTGACTTACTGTTACAAACAGGAAGACAATGTTGACTAACCCAGGAATATGTGACTGTCAGGCTTACTCACATATCGTACTGTACAACTGTATTCTGTATTATTCTCTCTGAAACAACTGATTAACCCCTATATTTGATATGAACATCTTAAGATGAGGATTCAATGCTAAATCAATATTGGATAATAGCAGCAAACAGTGATGTGGTGATGGAGATCCAGTCTAGAAACTCAGTTGTTAGGGGTGGGTTAGGAGTGGGAGTTTACATTTATTGTTATTTATTTATCCAATATTTGGTAAACATTGCTTTACGGTGAAGAAAAAATATCAATACACCATTTTTGATTGTTACAGGCTGAAACTTGTTTTTTTTTATACATACCAAATATTTTTTTAGGTTCAAATAATAATTTAAGAAGATTTTCTTCTCGAAAAAAGTAATGAACGTTATTTTCACTTGATAAAAGACTTTCCATACTGTTTGTCTTTCGATTAGGGGTCACAGTCAAATAATGTTAAATAAAATTAAATACTGAAGACATGGAAATGTGAAGTGGAAGAAGGTAAAAAGACAACGCATTAAAGCAAAGCCAATGAAAGAAAAGAAGAAAAAGTGATTTTTCTGAGAGATGTAAGGATTGAAGGCGAAAGAGTGGGAGGTAGAAGTGGATAAATGAATTGTAAATGGCCTTGAGGCAGGATTACCATTAAGGCACCTCTTTTCTGTTCAGCAGGTTGTTCTTAAACCCTTCAACATCCATCTCTCTGTGCCACTGTAGTCAGGTGGCTCACGGCTGTCAAGTTGTTAATGTTACAGATGTTCATATAAAGCTGAATGGGATAATGAACAGTGAACTCAGACAGACGGTGAGAGAGGACAAGGGCAAGGAAGACTGCCTGCCATCATGAGAAGAGAAGGCAATGCAATTACTGCTGTCCATTTGCTATTAGAACTGCATCTCCAGCACAGACTGTGCGTCCTTTGTGTCTGTACCTCTTACAACAGTCAGCATTCACCCTGTTCTCTAGCCAAGAAGTAGAGAAAAAACTTTTACATGACTTTGAACAAGAGTTTAGACAGGTGAAAACCTAAAAGGGACTGTCTGGCATCTTCTCCAAAACATAAGCATACAAGTTGTGCAGACAGCAGTTGTTCCATTTTAAGACTGGTGGATTATTCACTGTGTCAGGATTGTTGTTTTCTTGTACTGAGCCTTGAGTCACTTGTTTAAGTAATTCTGTGCAATGAAATAGAAAGTTCAGTTCCTACTGCAGCTATACCTGCTGCCTGTCCTTAGGCAAAAATAGTTACGTCCATAACAGTACTGCCAACTCACATCATGAGAGCCACTGGTTTCAGTCTGCAGTGCAGTGAGAAAAAGGGTGCAGTGGTGGCAAGTGGATATTTGATGCCATTGGCAGGGATTTTACCCACGTAGAAAAATACATTGTTAGCATCTGCATTTGTTCAGATTTAAACATTCCCATGATATAATTAGAAGTACATCCATTGACACTCTTCTCAAGCAAGAAAAAAATGCTTGCTTTCTGTTTGATGACGCCAAGTAAGAGCTGTTTTGCTTTTTGTCACACTGTGCCAGGTACATCGCAGTCCACAATTGTATATTGAAGTTTTCTTCAAATTAATATTTTTACAGATAACACCAAGTTATTTTCTCCCTTGATAACTCAGGAGCATATTGCACTGGTATTGCATGTTATTTGAAGAACAATGTTGACAGTAAGGGCTTGTAACTTACACACTGATATCTTGTGGTGGTTGTCTTTGCTAGGCAACATCTTTACACCTCGAGACTTAAGTTCAGTCATCTTCTTCACTGTGGAGAAAAACAGAGCAGAGACATATAAGACAGCAGAAAGTGCAATAATGACACCCACACATTTCAGCAGTGCCTAAATTTCTGCAGTACAGTACATAATATATACAGTACCATACACCATAGCTGACACCCACTACAGCTATGTTCACAGCAGCATTACAAGGCAATTAAACAAAAATGTCTTGCCAAAAATTGTCAAATAAGAAAATAATTGCAATCGCGTGGATAGAAGGGTGCAGGGAATATTATTATTAGATTATTAGCACTAGGAGGCACGGTATATGAGGAGCAAAACCACTATTTTTTATACAATAAAAAGATGAGCTTTAAAATTATTCAATTTCAGAAAATAAAAAACAAAGCCATCATAGCAAAGTAAGAGGCTCATCTAAATGCATATTTATTCATCAATTTCAAAAACACCACCAGGATTGTTTGTGCACCCCATCACACTCATCCTATTTAATTATTTTGACTGTTTCTGACAATGAAACTTTGTTTTGCAAAAATGTGATTGTTATCCTTTGCTCAGTTTCAGCTGCAATGTAATTCAAAGGTAAACTGAGTCATGTGTCAAAAAGTCTGTTTACTAAGAAAAATCACAATAATGAAGCTCTTTTCAGTTTTGTAACCCTGATTAGAAAAGGGAGAAAAAAGGTATCATCATGTTTTTAATAAGGGAAGAAAGCTATAAGGTGCAGGGTTTGATAGGTGGGGTCGTTCTGTAAAATGAAGGACACTGAAGAGGAAAATAAAATAAATAGAGCCAAAGAAGATTTTCAATCAACAGTCATTTCATCACTCCAACATGCCGCTGCTGTGGAATCATGGGAGATGTCATCATGAGAATGGCTGGTGGGGGTTGGAGGAGATGAAGTCAGTGTTTAATCCAATTAAAGTATTAGTCTCCCATTTCTCTCTGATCTTATAAACATATTTATTTAACACTGAACCTGTAAACCAATAGGTTTATCTTTATGCTTTTTCTTTTCCATATTCTTTATCCCTCAGTTTCTCCCTCGTTCTTTTTTTTTTTTCCCAACAGCTGATGGCTGGAAGTGAGAACATTTTCCCTGCTCATCCCTTCTAAAAGCTGACCCCTGACCCTTTACGAGTAATCGGACTGGAAAGGGACGCATGGGAGATAGGATTTTATGTGTGTGTGTGTGTGCGCGCGCGTGCTTGTGCAATTGTGTGACACTTGAATATTAAGTCTGCAAATCTTGTTACTCTGAAAGCAATCACAACTATTCTAGTGAAATGATTTCACTTGCTGCAAGTACAGTTTCAAAACTGGCAAAATCTTAATAAGACAGATCATGATCATTTAAGGAAATGCAAGCTTATTTGTACTAGAAACAAGACTAATGCTGACAATCTTTCTTTATTGGACTTTAAAACATATTGATTGTTTCCTTGTTGACAGCGGTGCAAAATAAAACAAAAGGCACTAGGGTCTCACTAAGGTCACCAACACTTACAATTTCATGTCAATCTGCCTCTCACATTATGAGATATATGAAATCTTTTATGAGGAAAGCTCATGGAGTGTCCAAAATTTTGAGAGATGATCCTGTAGGGAATACACGTTTCATCTCAGGGCTGTCAGTGACCAGATTTGTGCTATTTCTGGAACACAAGTGCAAACTACATTCAGATTTTGGCACTAGAGAAAAGTTCAGTGGGTTACTATAAATATTAGGATTTATCCTTGGGGGGGCAGGGATATTTTTACAAATATAATTTCAAATAAAAGTTGAACCGGACACACAAGATAGTGGATAGTTTGATGTAAATTATTAATGATTGTCCTTCTAAAACATCCGAAGCTCTCTTTATCTTACCTTGGTACTGGGCGCTGAAACCTCTCAACTTGTGGTTGCCATCAGAGGTGAAGTGCAGTCTAAGCCAGTTCTTGCTGCTGATGATGGGTGATGGGAGGTTGGGGCCAGTGAACCTGTGGACACAGAGACAGAGAGAAGAGTGCCTTAGATTATTAGCGTTTTAGCACATTAGTGTTTTCACATGCAAATGCGAAAGTAGCAGGTTGCAAACCACAGTAATATTTAGCATAACCTGTGTACTCAGAAATGTATTTAAGGTTAAAGGCTAGGTCTAAGCACAAAGACATGTCCTTAGTACATCGACCTAGACTTATTTTACACTTCTTTTGTTTAGTTTGTCAAGGAATAGCCTCATGCACACTAGCCAGGAGTACAAAATGTTAGGTATATCATATCTGAACTTATTAATTACTGTAATTGCTGCACACATAATTTCTCCCTGTCACTGTTATCTGGGTTATCTGAAAATAGAAAGTAATTTCTCTATCATATTTTATTTACTCAACTGCCATTGTAAGACAGGATTGTGCGTGCTGGTGCTTCTGTTTTGTGCCATAAAGCAATTATGCAATCCATCAGATTTCCAATAAAGTCAAGCCCAATGGCAGACAGTATATTACAGAGGCTGCCAGTCTTCCCAGTGATTGTCTTGTTTGTTTATGGTAATTATACTACTGTTTCAAAATGAATGTGGCAATGGACTTAGAGATGTTAAAATCCTTCACCTTTAAGATCTATTAAAGGAGGGGTCTGGTACTCAAGGGGAGCTGTAATGTTAATGACTCTTAACCAAACTGTGTGGCCCAATAAATAATGAGACCAAGAAACACCAGCATTGGCATTTGCAGAGAAAGGACACTCATTTTATTGCTTTGAAAAAGCAATAGTGAATTATACTTCACAAACACTTATAGTGCCTCCTGATCTGTATGCTAATGAGGGCTGCAGCTTACCAGGCACTTCTTCAGTTGTTAAAGCCAAAGTCATTTGGGGACACACCTGGAGACACACATCTCCATGCACACAAACACAGGCACAGGCACACATTCATACACACACGTACAGTATGTGCATAAATTCCAATTCCCCACCTGTAAATTACATTTCCCCAACTATGTCCACCTCATCTCCCCGACCTGCGTATCTGCTTCACTCTATAGAGTAGATACACACTGAGGTACACCTCCAGCTCTCATTAACAGCAATGGGGAAAAAACATGCACAGTAAAAAAAGTGAATTATATTCTAAATTCTAAATTCTAAATTGTATTAAACAATTAATCAAAACTGAGAAAGACACTGGAAAAGACATGAGACGTATTTTTCAAGCTAATAACTACTCTTCTTTGAGGGCAAAAACATTTCTGTGTACTGATGCCACAGGGACACAAGAATAAAACAGCCCTAGGCATACAGCTCCAACCAAAAAAGACAGGGATCTACTATGAAGAGATATTTGAGGGTGTTTGGATACGTGATTGACTGCACTGTAGCGCTCCCTTAGGATCAATTAAAGGCATGTAGGTTTCTGGATGTGGTCAAAATTAGCTTTTATTTTCATGAAAACAGAGTCCTACCGTTTCTAAAGCCAGTTCTCACTGCAGTGGGGCCACCACCTCACTGTACAGTAGCTCAACTTATCAGTTAAGCTGAACACAAACTCACATAGAGGGTCAGAGGGAGAGACAAAACGAGTGGAAAACATTTTTTTGAAAAGAGTGTTGGGCTGCAGGAAGGACAAACCGCAAGGGACAAATGGGACAAATGGGACAACGAGAAAATCTGTAGAAAAAGTATTTTCTCCTGTGTCCTATGGCTACTTGCTCAAGCAAAATTGTCAAATTCTGCAGTTTTTGGGGCATATTTTGGGGATAACTTCCAAAACTGCACTATCCAGTGGCTGTACTACTGCTAATGTTAACAATGTTAACAGTTTCATGAAATGACTTCAAAAAAATTATCTTTTATATAGATAACGTATATGAACAGAAAATTAAACATACAGTATATACCCCCTTAATATGCCTTTCAAGAAAACATGACTGCCAACAAGACAGGCGCAGGGACATTACTACATCATTTATGTTAAACTCTTGGCTCTTGGATGTCAATTTCATTCACTGAACATTCCACTACTACCCCTGACTTATGGCTTAGTTTTTTTTAAGCATAATGAATGGGTAAACAAAGTAAGCCAAGAAAACAATATAAATGTCCCACATCGATTTTAATCACATACACTCTCTATTGATATTCTCTTCTTTTTTCTATATATATTTTTAAACACGGGCACAGTAAAGTTATTAATCTGATCAGATTTTTATTTTTTCCTTCCTTTGACCTGGAGGCTGCATGGTATGATGAAAATAAGGCAGAAATGCGAAGCCATGTCGTACAACGCTGGTCTTGATTTACAACAGCAAGTGCAAGACTGATAAAGTGAGTCGGCTTGCCTCAGGATATGTTTTATCACTTGAGAGAAAGAGAAAGATGGAGCATTAAGGAGGCTAGTGTCTGGCACATGCATTTGGAGTGGTGCTACTAGGATGGTGAGATGCCAGAATCACCTCTGGCTCTAAGCACATAGTTGGTCCTGAGACAGCTAAAATCCTAAGTACTAAATCTCACACCAATCAATTACAGTATATGATCCCCATTACCTACATGCACACACCAAACACCCGCGCCAAGATTTTAATGCAACTGCTGTGTTCAGTTGTGTTGAGTTACTCCCCCTTTCTCCATGGGGACAAATGAAAACCTTTTTGAATTAAATGTGAGCTGGAATCAACTCGTATTAACAAGCAACAAACAAGCTTACGAAGGCCTTAAGATTCTGATAAACAGCTGCAGTGGCAGAGGATAAGGAACTGATGAGTATGTCATTAAGGATTAGGTGATTAATAAATATGGGATGAGGGATGAACAGACCAGCATAAATATAACTTTGACCCAGTGTCACCTCTGCCTTCCCTGTCTCACTGTCTGCCCATTTTTGTGCTGAAAACATGAAAGTTTTAGGGTGAATGTGACCATGGGGAGCAACAGAAAAAGTCCTGAGCTGGCTGATGGAGGTCTCCTGAAGGGTGTTGTGGCTACTTCTATAGTTCCTTTTCACCTCACCCTTCTTGCTCTCTCTCTCTCTCTGTCTGGCTGACCATATTAGATTTTATGCGGAATTGTCTTGAGAGTGGAGCGCTAAATCAGTTTCCATTTCCAGGCCCCAAAGCTCCCATGTCTGAGTGAGACTTTTGATGATTGTCCAAGAAATGTATTTTCGGCAAGGCAAGGTGATGGAGGCAGCCACTGGTGTTCTTGACTGAGGGGACTGAGCTGTGAGCCACACACTGAAACACAGAGCTTTCTGAAAAACAGCTATGTTTGGATGCTGTTCTTCTACTTCCATTTACACTGCATGTTTCAACATAATAGACCTGCAATGGTTTAATGGTTTCACAACTTTATAGGCAAAATCTAATTTATGGGTATCTTAAGTTAGATTTGCAAATTCTTGATGCTTAGACTTGTCTTTTCACTGTCATATTATGATTGAGGGTTTGGGGAAAATAAGCCAATAATATATAATAATATAATAATATATAATAATAAACCAGTCCAAATCCATTTACGTAAGACTAACACAGAGATGCTTTCCATAATGATGTGACTCATTAAATTTTGAATGCCTTTCAGGATTTTGAACAAAGGTCGTCATCATCAGGCAATTCAGCAACCTTTCCCAACGGAATAGGTCTTTTTTCTGCTTTATATTCATCGTTTCATGTCATCGGTTTTCTGTTCAGGGGGCAAGGTGTCAAATTACTCTATGCATAATCAGTAATGGGCGGAGTTTAGGTGTCAAAGGTGACTAGCTCCACATTAGGATCAAACGCTTTAAATCACTGTTCAGCGCATTAATGCACTGAGATATAGCATCTGATGACCACGTATGCGTTGTTCATGTGTGGGTGTTTGCATGCGTGTGGTGGGGAGAGGGCCGATTCTGGACGAGGAACGTCTCTGTTAATTGCAGCTACTTAGGCAGATCAATCAGAGCTCTGCTCAGTATGCAGAACCTGGTCTTTACAGCAGACCGGGGGTCACAGTGACATTAAAGCCAAAACTTTCAGCATTTTAATGAGGCTATGTGAATTATAGCACAGGCCAACCCATCCAGATGTACATGCAGGCACACATCACCACTAGCAAACATTCACAGTAACAAACAGAAGTCCCCCCACTCCTGCGCCATTATCCCTAACACACACACAAATCCACATATATACACACCACATCCTTCTGAGGTAAAACTAATCAGTGTGGAAGACCCAGAATGGCAGTATTAAAGCTATGGCAGTAGAGCTGTAGCTGTGACCTTCAAATGTAACTGAGAGCAGACATACACTGGGGGTTTAAATGAACCACCAGAGCCCCTGCTCCAACCAACACAGAGTCCTCAACACTGTTCATTCATTTCTTCAAACAGCAACCACCCAGGCAGTAAAAACCATCAACCTTACACTATAAGTTAAGGCCAAAGTAGAAAAGTCTTCAGGGCAGTTATGTCCCATGGGTCTGTGGTGCACTGGATTGAAGCTCCGAGTGCAAAAGCAGGGCAATGCAGGAGGAGGTTAAAACCTCCACTAGCCAAGCCAGTAAAACTGCAGACCCATCAGAGCCAACATGCCTACTTTCCCCTTAGACCACCTGATCTAACAGAGCCAAAATGTCTGTTCTTCTTCCTCTCTCAGGCCTCATGTATTATTCATGGGCAGACCTCTGGCCCCATCAGAAAGCCTTGTTAAATCTTCTGAGGGATTCCTTTCTTCCTCTTCCCACAACTCATTTTCTGCCCTCACAGAACATATAATATGGACACTGATTGAAAGAAATTTCCTTTTGGGAAGAACAACTCATCACCCTTCATCTTGGTTCCCTTTCCCTTATTCTTTTTCACCCCACTTTTTAAAAAAATTTTCAATGTTATTTTGAAGCTTTTTGCCAATACATTTTTTTCTTTAAATCAATTTAAGTCTTAACACAGTAGACGTTAAAACCCACCTCAAACTTGGGGATAACTCTATGGGTACAACTGCCATATGACCTTACCATCCATAACCAATCGTAATCGTCAAACACACATTTCCTCCTCAATCTGGACTTTTCAAAGACCACAATGCTTTGATTGAGGATATACTCTTCCAATTTTAATATCCATGCAAGTTAAAACTAACCTTCCTGGCTACTTAACCATTCTGTTTCATGTCCTTCACAAAGAGAAATGTATAGTAGCCACACCAGCACAAGTCTCAAGCTGAATAAGGATGAACTTATTCACATCAAACAATGTGTCATGTCTGTCAGGGACATCAGTGAAGTTTAGATCATGGCAAATATATGTTAAATTAATTGTGAGAGCAGTGTGTAGAGAAAAAAGGCAGATGAAAAGTTAGTTAGGTCAGGAACAGTTCTGGATGGTTGCTGATAAACATAACAATTAATGTCCAAAGTTGATTGCAATAATTGCAACCTATGTGGAAGTTAGCATATACTAAAGTTACGGTTTTAGGAGCAACTGTGATCAACCTAGGACAAAACACTGGTTTGGAGCTGGCTAGCCGGTTAATGGAATTGCCACATTCACTAGCACTTCAGAGGCTTAATCTCTATTAAAAAAAGCAAACCTACATTTTGCCCATACCTCAAACTGATACCTTGTAGAATACATGGCTTTTGTTTTGCTTTAATTTGGTTCAGTCAGTGAGATTGTACCGTGTTATCATTTCTTAAGATAATAGAAAACATATTTTTATGCCAAGGAATTTTAAAGTTCTCCAAAGTAAGACCCAAATTATTCATCCATCAAAGCTAGTTTTGAATGAATCTATATTCGTTTTTCTTGCACCATTACCTTTCTCACTGCTTAAAAGTATGACAAACTTTTTGAGATATGCTGATAATAACTAAAAAGGCACAAAAGCAGGCAAACAAAATGGGAAACATAAACTCAAGCAGCTCAGTTCATGGAAGTAAAGAATTTAGTGCCACTTGTTCCGCAATTGATCCCAGCGTCAGTGTGATTTATTACTCTTGTTTGAAAAGTCAAGGTGGATATAGGCAAAGTCACAGAGAGCAAAGCGATAGGACTGAACTGCTATCGAATGGACTGTGGAACAATGCTGATGAGGAAACCATACAGAGCCTAATAGCTTAGATTATTGAATGTTTGCCTTCAACAAAATGACCCACACAGTCACAAATTACTTGTTTGACTAAGATGAAGCAAAAGACAAATACAGACATTGTAAAACTAGTAACTAGTCTTCATTTCTTATCGTCTGTTTAATTTCTGTCAAACTGCTGACATGATGCTTCACCATCATGGTCAAGGAAGGTTGCTGAAGACGCACACGCACCCTAATACACAAACAGAAATGCACACACCGTCAATCACATCACACAACAAAATATAAATAAATATGTGCACTTCTCAATAGGTGTAATCGTCTGCGGGCAGTATTGAATCTGTGGTTAACGGGAGAAAAACAAATGAGTTTCCAAGGTCACTGTTAAAAGCGCCAGTGATAATTGAGCCGTCCCTGTAGATCTATCAAAGACAACAATAAACAAATGGCAATAATATCCCTAGGGCTGACTACAGGGACATCATTTTTCCCTTTTACAGGAGGCTTGAGGCGATAGAGACGGAGTAAAAGAGGTGAGAAAGACACAGGGACCATCATAGTGTGACAGAGAATGTATAATTTTAAACAAATCATTCTCAGGGTTGAAACATACTGTAACACACAGTACATACATACTGCGTGCGTCCCTCCCACTACATGAAAGCTCACAAATTATTCTGACTGCAAAACTTACCTTCCTTCCCCACTGTTTGGAAGCAAAAGGTTTTTGTAAAACATCAAAGTATATATAATCTACTAGTGACCCAGAGAAGCAGTGCCAGTGACTGCAGTACAAGCACTGCAAACTGAAGCTTCAGTGAAACTGCTTTGACACTTCCTCCAAAGAAACCAAAATCAGCAATGTATTTCAACATGAATGAATTTATCTTATTAACAAGCATTACCTGTGTGGCTCCAACCCCATATAGCTACTATAATTATTAAAAGTTATTAAAAACACACAAAGGCATACTGTTTCAGTTAATTCCATGCTTGCCAATCTACAACATTCATCTTTTACGATACGCCACTAGACATTCACCTGACTGGTTTGTTACACAGAACCATTTAGGAAGCTGTCGTTGGAAACTGTAATTGGATGAACCATCTGTCTGTCACAGTCTATCACAGGAAAACTTCCACTAGCCAAATCAAGGAACCATATAATTTTAAACTCTTATCAAAGCCAGACAGGAGGAGAGCGAAAACATCTTTTCCATCGAGAAAAGCCATTGGTGCAATTCTCTGCTATTCTTAAAAAAAAAAGAAATACTCTCCAGTTCCATCAATCTAGTATTCTACCACATGTATTTAGTTCCTTTTTTAAAAAGGAATACATTTTGTCCCCACATTTTGAGAGCTGGATAAGAACACCAAAATAATTTTCATATTTGTAAAAGATATAGGAAACTACAGTTTCAGTTAGCTTAGCTTAGCATAAGCAGATGAGAGTGATATCGATCTTCTTATCGAACTCTGATCTAACACTGATAAGAAAGCATATTAGTGCATTACCCAAAATGTTGAGCTTTTCCTTTAAAACAAATGTGAACATCTTCATATAAGAAATATTTGTTTGCAAATTAGTGACATTGTCTTATCCTATCTGTGTTCTTTTTCACTTGTAACTGTCAGTTTAAGATAGATGCTTATGCTTAGCTGGGCAATTTCGTCTCTCTTCCATATTTAACCTCTCTCTCTCTTTCTACCCCCTTGTTGTTTGTGTGTATGAACTGTTTTCAGAGGTTTTCAGAGGGAGTCTAAGATGAGGCAGTATGCAAGGAGACAGATGAAATCACGCTAATGATACTGAACCTAGCAACACTCAAATCCCCCCAAACACAGCTGGCATATTGTATTCCCTTGATACCAAAGCATCCTGAAATAACTACATTGTTATGTTAGGAGAGAAGAATCTATGGTACTTTGCATGCATCTGTTTGTATTTGTGTATGTGTGTGATCGCATGGTCGTGCACAGTAGGCACCTGTGTGAACGTGTTTCAACAGAAAAAATATGTAAGATAATAGCATGTCGTCACTAGGTTGACAATCAAATATGTAAAATAAAACATGTAGGAATAATCCAGCGCTGTCCCCTAATAGTGGAGTAAACTGTTAGTTGATGAGAAGAGTCTTATGGTTCTCATTGGCCAGCTGAGCAGTGCGTGGCATCTCTGGCGCATGGCGGCTGTGTTTGACACACGCGCAGCTAAGAAAATCATCTCTTCTTGTTTAAGGGTATAATTGGACGCTATAACATCTGCCACTTTAATCAGTCTTGTCATTTGGCTCCTAAACATTGCATTAATAAATTGTAAAATATGACTTAATTCTGATGATGTACCACTTTACATTTACTTACCTCAAATTACCAATGCTAATGGTTTCAGGAAATGCTAAATATATGCATCATTTTTTATTATTTTTGAGGTTCATGTGGTCATTAAATGCATGCATGATTTAAAAGAAGCCCATTAGTAACAGTAACTTACTGGCATTCATAAAACTAAATGGCATATAAACCTATGTTGCTATACAATCTGCTCCCATGCACTTTTTATAATGAAGGCACTGAATAGTGCAGAGTCAGAACTTTCCCTTTAAAACAATAAGCCCCAAGGCTCCCACGTATTAAAGGGTAGTACAGTACATAAAGGTCGAAGTAAAATATAAAGCAAGCTAATTAACTACAAGTGGGAAAAATATACAAAGTAATAACTACCATCAAAATCCATCTACATTTATTTTGAAGGGCTATTTGTAGGGAATTCGAAGGGTTATTCTGTTATTTTACAGCTTTTTACTTAACAAAATACGTAAATCCTTACACAGCAGTCTGCTTGAAGCAGCAGAGAATGAGTGTGAGAAAATAGACTAGCAGAGAATTCATGATAGGGAGACATTTTTACCACACCAAAGTGCTTGAAAAAAAAAAAAACTTCCACCATGTCTATACTTGTACATCATTTTGTGATTCAATGGGTACCATCCACACACTTCAGTTTTTCTCTAAATCATCCACTACTATTTTAGCTCTCACATCTACTGCAATGGTCTCTTATCTTTTACTATTGTTAGTTATCAGTGATTCCTTACTCAATTTCCACTGCCAGCATTTTCTGGCATCTTTTCAGATGGACTCTGAAGAGGCTCTCTGAACAGAAATAAATAACTATTTTGTACCTTCGCTAAATTGATGACAGCCACAACATGGATGCATTGCCGTTTTTGTCAAGTCAATTTTTGTCCATTTATGGCAACCACAGGCGTCCATAGAAAAAAAATGATTGTTCTAAGGTAAGAAAAACAAAACATTTGTTATTTTTTGTGATTATACACATATATATTCATAAAATAAAAACATACCTTTGAATATTATATTCATTTCTGCCAATAAATGTTACACATTGGACCTTTAAAATTAAAAATATTTTATTGCACTACTAGGTAATGTAGTTGTACTGATAACTTGTTTTTTCAAGCATTACCCATGGTCAGGAACTGTGTCTCCAGAAATGTATAAAAAAGGGACATAATCTGCTCTTTGAGGCATATTTGAGGTGTATATTTGTGCCTTGCAACTCCGCTTTTTGAGGATAAAATCTATTTTCTCCTCAGAGAAGTTGGCTTTTTCCAGCCCATTAGAAAACTGTCTGCTGCTTTTAAATTGGATGAGAGGAGTTAATTTGATTTGAGGCTGATCATCCCTCTCAGCCTGTTTTCCAGTGTGTGTTGTACTGCACCAGCGTCACCATTGTGCCTCCAGTCACCACACATGTATGTTGCTGCCATGGGTTTGTGCTTGCAGACAGTTTTAGAAAAACAAGATGTCTGTCAGTTTTAGCATCAGGTTTGCAACACTAACATTACAGAAACATAAAATCAGTAGTTAGACTGACTATACAGAAACCTGTTTGAGTTGGATTGGGTGAAATTAATAAATAACATGCAATTAAAGGGCAACATTTCTGACCATGATTTTGCCACACATGAAATAACCACTTAATTCACTCCTTCATAAATCCAGTTTGTTGGCTGGATTGGTGGCTAGGGAAATGATCTAAGCCAGAATTCAGTGAGTGTCGAGGCCAAAATCTGTGAAGTAAAAGCCGTCTATATTAGCATGACCATTCAACACAGACATAAAGACGAATAACAAATCTTAATGTTACTCTGCATTGATCATATAGCAAAGCAACAATTTCTAAAAATGCATGAGCAAATTTAATCTACAGCTGTGAATTACTCTGGCCTTGAGGCAAAACTAAAATTGAGCTCATAAAAGTCAACTCCTCATGTGAAGGTCCTTAAGATGGGGCAGTCTAATTAACAATCACTTCAGTTTTCATGTCAGTGTGATGCTAACAGCCACTAAAGGTTTTAAATTGCTTCCTCTAATCTTCCTCAGTGATTTCCTCATTTCTGTTGCCCCCTCCCCCTTTTTGTAATACAGCTTATTTAAACTAAAACCTTGAGCTGCAGGGGGAGATTGTCTTCATTTGTAAAGTAAAAGTGACTTTGCGATCCGGATTATTAAGCCACATGTTTGGCTGTCACCTGCATGTGGTAATTAGCCACTGAGACGAGCTGGAAAAGGATAGTGGACAAACCCCAGATGGACATCTGGTGTCCCAGTTGCTTTCCTCTTTCATCTCATCTAGATTTGTCTGTCCCTTGTGGAACTTCAGTTTTTTTCTCAAAAAAGCACCATCTCACTGAGCTTGTGAGGATAGCTTTTGAGATTTCCATGATGGGAGAAACTGTAGGAGAAAGATGGTTTCATGGTGGGAGGAAGAGAGGAAGAAACAGGCCAGAGATGAGTAGCTTCCAGAGTACATAGGGAATGAGTCATCCAGGCACCAAGAGCTGCCAAAACTCAACCACAACCTTTATTTTCAGTGCCTCTGCATCGTCCCTCCTGCTGTCCACCCACAGTATCCTTTTCCCAGGAGCCCCATGTATTTGTTTTCTTTTAATTAGTTTGAGGGTCGCTGACAAAGCCATTCTATTGTACACCCATTCAAAGATTCTTCCTAATGCATGAACTGAAAAGTATGGGATGCAAAAAAAAAAGATAGAGAAGGCCTTTATTCCACTGCTGTGTTCGCTGGCCCTTTGTCTTGCTTTCACAGTTCGTTTTTTAGAGATTAGCATTTGTTCTCTCTCTTTTGCCATCACTCCCTGTAATCCCTCCCTCTGTCTTACTCTGCTGCGCCATGCCTACTTTTGGGAAAATATGCAATGCAAATGGGTGCTATATTCAGTATTATCTGCTCTGTCTTTCTCTTTTCTCAAACACAACAGGATGAGAAATGAAATGGCAGCGAACAGTGTGCCACTCATGTCCTACATTTAGGGGCTGTACAAGATTTAGGGAAAGAAGTACATATGCATTCACAGTTGGAGAGATTGTTCAAGTTTGATCAGACAGGTGGTCTAACAGAACATGCCAATCTCAAATCCAGATGGCTGGCGCTACTAAGAGGGATGGTGAAATGAATGTATACTACAACTATTGTTGGCTGGCAAGATGTGAGCATTAATAGCAGCCTCTTAGGCCACGTTCACACTGCAGGTCTTGATGCTCAATTCCGATTTTTTGCTGAATTTTTGCGTGGTTGTTCACATTATCATTTAAATGCGTCCGACATCAGACTCCAGTGTGAACATTCCTACAGCCCCGAAATGACCCGCATGCGCAGAAGAAGACATGACGTATGACGCAGCACGCTGTTTACAGCATAGACATAATGTCTATGATTTACAGAAGTACATATGGATGTCAACGGTGTCTGCCATGCTTTCGTCAATTGTTCTGACATTGCCACGCCCCGACTCCTCTGGCGCAGAATTGTTGACAATGTCGATGTAGATTGAGTAAGTTCGCATACGCTTGGTTGTTCACACTGCGGCCGCATTGAAAAAAACAGACCTGGGTCTGATTCCGGACCACATATGGAAGTGGTTCTCAGATTTGGGCCACTTTTGCCTGCAGTCTGAACGTGGTCTTAGAGCTCGTTGATGGGAATATCTGATTAAGTCAAGCTATTACGGTGTAACACAGATTGATACCTAATACAAGCAGGTGTTCTCACGTATTTAGTCATATTTACAAACGTGAACATGAAAACACACATATAGGGATGCATTAAGAGGCCCAGATGTTCAATGAAATGTAGCAAAACAGTGTATCACTGTGGATTTTATTATCACCATTTTATTATTATTTAGTAATATTAGACACATTAAAAAAAAACACAAAATCAGCTCAATTTGGGCATGTGGGTGATTTTGCTCTAAATGCGTTCAAAGCAATCTTTGATCATCCTTCCATGTGTTACACTAAACTTCAAACAGGCCAGGTAGAATTAAGCCTTTGAGTTATCTGGGCAAAGTGGAAGTAGGCCAAGTTCTCTTCCATTATACAGCAGAGAGAAGAGATATTCACCCTAGCTGATAGAGCCTGATCTCTTCTTCCATTAGCCTTTATTGTTCTTCCAGTCGAAAGCCATTTGAAGCAGATAACATGCACTCATATAGGTTTTTTATGGTTACATACTTTACTCTGCTTTAAAGTTAATGTTATCAATCTATTTCATGTGTTTCTGCTTTATTTTCTTTTATTGTCCCTGACCCAACGTTGAGAGAAGGCGATCGCAGGTAAATATTAAAGTCATCAATAAAGTAAAGTGCGTAGAGAAAAGATGGAAAACATCTCAAGGTAGAAGAAAAGAGAATACAAGAGGAGAGAATAAAAGAACTGAGAGAAGAGAGGAGCTTTCTCTTTACTTCACCCATGACCGTGACCGGTTTGTCGTAAAACCACCATCCAATTAAAAGAGGTCTCTCCATCTGCTTCCTCCTGAGTCAGCACTGGCCTTTCACCCCCTAACCTTCGCCATGATATATCCACTGCCTCTGCTTACTGCGGGTGTGTGTTACGCATGATAGAAAGTACCCATTAACTATGTGTGTTTATATGAACAAAACAGAATACAAGGAAATTTAACTGTTACATACTATAGATGAATGTGAATGTGTGTGTGTCTCATCTGTCGTAACAGAGGCGAGCTTAGTTATACGTGGATGCTATTACTCTCTGTCAGAGTGCTCTCAGATGGTGTGTTAATATGAAGAGTTATGTTGTACAACTGAACTATAAAAAGGCTTTACTTTTATGTCTTCTAGATTATGAGCACAGCTATGTGGAACAAAAACAGGACTATACAACAACCATAAAGGCCCACTGTGCATGTATAACACTATGCAGTGACTCAGTACTGGCTCTTTTACAGTTGTTTTGCTGTTCTTGACCGGTTAAACACATCGCTCTATGAGTTAACAGTAACTGCCTGCTTAGATTTCAGACACAAAAACTTTAACCGTGGGTCACTTTGCCTCTCAGAATATTTTCTGGGACATGTCATTTGCTTGTTTACATTATCCATCTTCACCATTCTAATGAAAAGGAAAAAAAGATGCTGTTGGCAAAAATTAGCCTACTACAAATGCAGTTCAGCTGAGGACAGTTGTGTAATTTCAAACCTTGCAGTGATTTAAAGCTAAAATGGTGCAAAGTCAGCCTTAAATCCAGCCTTTCACTGTCACTCCTTTCAAAAGATAAATAGCCCACTCAGAGATAAACACAAAACGCTTGACCACACATTAGAGATACCACTTTGAAGAGGTAAACATAAGGATTTATGCAAGGTTAAAAACAAAACTAATTAAATACGCATACATACTATATATATTACATGCAGTATATGTGTGGTATCAGAATGCTCTTTCAATTCTGCAACCATAGATATACCATAGAGTTTTTTTACAAATTACAAAAAGAAGGAAAACTAAATATCCCATTGATCTTTCTTAATAAATGTATGGTATTGGAAAACAAATCCTAGTTATGTGCCTAACAGTGGGTCACTTGAAAAACAAGTTTTGGTATTACCAACTGTAATTCTGTTTAAAACTACTGTTAAGAGGTAGAAAACTGTACATAATGCAAGAGACTGACTGCATCTCTTTGGCTACTTTTACTCTGGGATTGTTTCAGTTTCTCTGGGATTTGCTTTGAATGAGGCAAATTTTTCACTGTTTGGTATGCTGCTCATGATGATGAAGATAATAATGATGAAGATAATGATAATTACAATGCACGTTTATGTAAGTGTGTACACATGCATGTATGTATGTGCACTGTGTCTGGGATTTTATGCAGCATGCCCCTACTTTTAGCCAACCTCAGAGGAAAACATGGTGCTTGTCACTGACAAAGTTACACTCTACTGTAGGATATATATATAAAATCTGGGTCCATGGAGGACATTGCAGTGGTTGCAGTATGTGGGCAGACACATCATCCCCATCCTCATTCCCTCACTGTGTGGATTAATGAAGCCTTAATAGCCAATGTCATTAGGCTGGGTGGCCACAGACTAGACTGCAAACCCCTAGAGATTCTTTCATAATAATAAACTGTGGGCCAATATATAGACAGAAAGCAAAGACTGAGTCCAGGAAGATGACACTATACAAGTGCTAATCTTTTCTGTCCCAAAGGATCTGTCAATTCAGAGGAGATCTCTGTCAATCCAAGTGGAACTTTTGGAAGACAGTGATATTAAGGATCACCTGTTCAACCTTGAGTCACTGATACAATGACACTCAGTGTAAACATGCCTTCATTTCACAACAATTACCCTAGAGTCGTTACAGTGGAAATACATAAATCACTCCTTTGACATGTACAGTATGCAGCCTGGGCCAGCAAGGCACACAAACACAGTCAGAGACACACACTCAGACAAACACTCTCCGTGGAGGTTCTAACTATGTTAAATGACTAGTATTAATCACCTTTCTCTGTCTCCGTGGTGATTATGAGCACATTAATCAGCAGCATGCCTGCCAGTTGGAAGTGAGCAAGCCAGGCAGAACAAGGGATGGAGGAAAATGAGTAGAGTGGAGAAAAACACTGGGGGAAATAAAGTTGGATTTTTATTTTCTGTAACATTAAAAACAATGTGAATGCCAATCCGCGTGGAAATAGCAAAAATGGTAACGAGTGTAATAAGAGCAGCTGTTCAAAAATAGACAGGAGCAGCATCATTATTCTGAGAAACCCACACCGACCTTCTGTGGCCCTCAGCAACACTTTTGTTTGAACGCTCACGCATCGAGATGCTGCCTACCTTCTTCTGCCTTACAGAAAATACCCAGACGTGTAGTGCATCTCCTCAAGAAGGCGAGGAGGGGTTTTTGGTGTGTATATAACTCACCCGACTTTCCTCAATCAAAGAAGGGCTCACAGCTAGATAGTCACAATTCTTTTGACAAAGCTTGCACAGGAGAAATAATATTATAGCAAATCCCTCATTTATTCTTTTTTAGGTATAAAACATGTAAAACCAGTGTTTCTGCTGTTACTGTTAATAGATTTGAAGCAGATCCTTGTCTCCATAAAATGTAACTACTTTGATAAGAACGTCCTCATGAAGATAAAGAACAAATGTCTAAACCTGGTTGGGATAATATTATCTAGAAAGCTGAGGCAACCATAAACCTTAACTTCTATAGCAGATGGTGGTGAATGCTGCTGTTCAGCAGATATATAGATGTAACATGAATGCACAGACTCAATGGAAAGATACATACACAGTAGCAAAATCACTGTGGAAGCCTTGGAGTAAGACATGCTTGAGTTGCAAATGTTTGACTCCACGAATGTACAGAGATAAGAACGCTGTACTTTTCAGGGTACTGACCAAATTACTACAAAATACTGATTCATTTTAAAATCAGCCAGCAATGATGGTACCTTGTTATTGTTGTAATCATTATTATTATTACAATTACTATTATTTTAGTATGTCGGAAACTTTGTATGTCATACCAGTATGTCAGTACATCAATTGCATTATATTTATGAGAAAATATTATAATACGCAAGCACTGCGTTAGTAAGAAAGGTTTGGACTTTTTGCATTCAAAAACTAGTATAGCAAAATGTACTTAAAGTATCAAAAGTAAAAGTAGTCATACAAGTTTACATTTAGGCCACCAAAAATTTACTTTGGCCACCAAATTTAGGGGCTTGTTGGCCCGTGTGGCCAGTGCTTAAAAATATTAGCATCTATCCCTGTATGTCCTGTGTATACAAAAATGCAGCTATTTACATGCACACACAGGTACAGTCGTAGCTGTTTGCACTGGTGTATGGGGACAGCTGCCTGCTGTGCACTACAACACTCTACTTCCATTCTCATCACCATTTCATTTTGCAGCAAGCTTTTAAGTCATCACGGCACTCTGGCTAAACAAACAAACTTTATTTGCCTCTCTCAAAATAGGTCCACTGAAAGTGCACAACAATTAATATTCATTTCAACTTGAAAATTCTAAATGGGGAGGCATTATAATGAGAATGACGGCAATGACATCAGTTAATTGGGACAGGAGTAACCTAATGGCAGCACAATGGCGACAATGTCGTTCATTTCTCTCTCATTAATATTAGAGCCCCAAGCAGGAAGCACTTAAGAGGAATTGAATAGGTTGTGAGGGTGGATGTGTGGATGAAGTGGCTTTGACGGGAACTAAATCAGTATTCAGTGTATAATTAAGCAAATAAAAAAAATAATAATAATACAAAAGCAAAACAGTAATGTATAGCAGTATGATAACTAACCAACACTTCTACAGCAATATATTAATATGAGTATAAATCATGCTGAGGAAACCTTCTGTGCTGTTACTTCTTTAGCATTTATAACTCATTAGTATGTAGCAAAGAAACCTGCAGATTTCTACATAGCCTGCACTTGTCTACTGGCATGTCATTGTTGAAAGCTGAGAGTCAAAAGGAATGCAAAGGCAAAATCATGTCAAGAACAAGTATTGTTATTCTGCTTTCAAGCTTTTTTATTGTATTGCTAAAAGGAGAGTAGCTGTTAGAACTAGAAGGCCTTGTATCGAGGCCTGGAAACATGGTCCAATAAATTAAGTATGGATCATCTTCATCAGAATGTGGAGATGGTATGGTGGATCATTTAAAAACCAGATCAGTGAACCATATTCACAAGAGAAAATCACGTTCTAAAATGGAAGAAGCCGCCATGCAAACACTGCAACGGACATCTAACATTTATTACATGGTACAGCACGTACAAGATCTGCCTTATATCAAACTACATATGGTAAAAAAAATATCTTTCATGTATATTTGATACCTCTAGGCCATCAGGGCATCCAAGACTGTGAATGCCTCAACCTTTCCATGGTGAATGTGATTATAGTTGCTGTGACACAGACCGTGTGTTAGCTGTCAATCAGCATCAGTCTTTCTCTGACAGAGAGAGCCTGCGGTAACACAGTCACACGGGTAAAGTAAAGTACTGTATGTTGCTATCCTGACTGAGAGGGACAAAGCCTTGAGGTAGAGCCTTGCCTGAATCTACTGTCCTGTAGTGAAACAGGTCAAAGTCACCAGAGGATAATAACAAAAACAAGGGTGTTGACAATTTGCCTTTGGCAAGTGGGTTTCCAGTACAGTAGTTATTTCTGTTTCAATGCTATTATAACTATAGGCCCTTTAAAATGAAATCCCAACCATTTGTGTAACAAGTATTTTAGAGTTCGAGGGAAACACAAGGTGTATTTTGGGCAGAAAGCATATGTTAAGTAAAATATTTACAGACAATTTCAACTTAAAAAATATTTAAGTCAAGTTTTATTCCTACAGGACCACAAAGTTACCAAAGTAATGAATGGAAAGAAAATGGATTCTGCAACTTTACACCAAAAGCACTTTTATAAGTGGGAAAAGAAGGTTGGGAATAGGGGAATACTTTCTTTGAAGCCACAGGAACTGTAATTCCTTGCTAGTCATTTCACTATATTTCTATGGTTAGCGGTAAAACGGTTGGCTCTCAAATGTCCTTTTTTAATATTATTGTATTTATATTGTAGGGATGACACAAAGAAAAAAATAATAATAATTCTGTCTGTATACAAGGTCCATTATACAAACAATGACAACAATGACAATGCCAGCCTGTTTGTTTGAAAAAAGGTAATCAAAATGTATTTTATCAATCTGAGCAAAACTTGAGTCTCTGCACTGTCTAAACAATCACTAATGTTACATCTCTAAATGATATGACATCCCAGAAGAATACCCAATGGAGATCATTAACCACTGCTGACAGATCCTGTGTTTTAATAGCAGGAATTTACTTTGTGGTAAAAATAAAATCAATCATATTCATTTGCCAATGTCAAGCTATTTTACATAAATGTGTTAGAATCAAAATATGAGAATTTATTTATAACTGAAGGAGGAGCAAATACATGTATACGTATGAGACGCAGTGTATATTTCGATCTTTCCAACTCCACTCTCTTTGCTCATAAAGAAAACTCAATAACAAAAAACAATCCCACTGGACTCAATTAGCTACAGTTAAATAAATGGTATGACTTTAATGCCCTGCCCATGAGCACCCAAATATCTTCCAACTAAAAATATATCTCGTGTGTAGGTGTGCGCAGGGGTGCATGCATGTGTGTGTGACTTTATGTTCACACTTCCTCTGTCTTGGGATCTGCCACAGAGCTCCCTGAGCAGCAGTGTGTGCCTGATAATTAGCCTCAAATTCACCACTTCTGTGAACACACGGCTGGTTGGAAGAGAGAGGGCTGCCTCAGGGAGAGGTGAATGCTATAAGTGACTATCATCCACTACCTATATCCAGTGACAACTAACAGAACTCAGGTTACGCAAAAACAATACAACAATAAAGTCATTTCTTTTCCTGTTTATAAGTTTTGCCTCTGAAATTTCCAACACATGCACATAGACGCATTAACAACAACAAGTGGCCTGATTTTTACCGGCTGCTATAATGGTTCACACATTGTTGTGACAGACCAACCACAAAACAGGTTTGTTAATGGCAAAGCAAATGATTGAGTGTAGGACAAATTAAAGAGAGAAAAGTGTTATCGTGTACTGATAGACGAGATACAAGCACGGACAAGGTAAGGCATTCGGTACCATGTTGGTTTACCTTTCATCGTTTCCACAGATTTATTAACAACAAGCCTCCTCCACACGCAGCTCACCTGCTGTTGTGAAAACAGGATCGTGGGTGAAAAATCCTAAAAGCAAGTTGTGTTTTCTGGGCAACAAAACATACGGTTAGAAAGACACAGAGAGAGAAACAGCAAGAAGAGGGGCGGGGCAAGCCGGTGTGCGTGCAGAGTGGCGCAGAGTTGCTGGCATGTGTGTATGGGGTAAAGAGAGAAAGGTGAGCAGAGTAGTTGGTTAGTAAATTCTAGTGAAATACTTGCTTTGAGTTGCATGCCTGCCTTATCAACCCCTTCAGAGCACATCCTTTTCTCATGATACTCCAGAAGAGCGTGATTTGTCACAGAACAAAATAATCTATAGAGCATAATATGAAACAATAGTTGTTTTTCTACTGTCACAAGATATGCATCATCATATCGCAGTTTTAATTGAGTGAGTGAAATTCAGAGTAGGCAAACTGCTAAAACATGCGAGGCAGCTGGACGTGAAAGGTCACAAAATCAAATCACGCAGGAATACATCTTGCCAGGCTTCAAGCTATGCACAGTGGTTTAGACCAATCAGCATCCTTTGAAGAAGCACGGCTACGTTTTCGCTCTCCCTCCCAATAAACTTTAGTTAGAGTCTGATTGCATCTTATGGTTTGTTGATCTGATTGGTTGTTTGCCCGTGATAGATGCTGACAGACAGATGGTTCATCCAATAATCTGCCAAGTGCCTGTTCACTTTCAACGTTTCCAACAACAACTTCCCAAATGGTTCTGTGTAACAAACCAAGCGGCGATCCTGGATGATCTGTTCTATATGTGTTCCATCCATCGGGTTGGACACCTAGAGAACACCTCTGTGTTCCAAACCCGTTGAAAATACAGCCATATTATCAGTCTAAATCCCACATCCCCTCTAGCTGGTCCTATTTAGCTAAATACTATGCTGATTTCAGGTATGAACAGTGCCCACAGTAAGTAATATTAGAAAAGAGAAATATAAAAAACTGTCTATAAGACCAGTGGCTCGGTCTGGGGTCAGGACCCCTGAGGGCCATGAAATAAGAAGAAAAACAAAGGGTGATCATGTAATTATGCCTATATTCTTTGTTTTTAAACTTTCTTCTTGTGTATTAATAAACAATTTAATTCCCTGCCTCTTGGCCACCTGTAAAATGACTCAAATGAAGCTACCTAAAAGTACATAATATTAAAGCTGCTTTGCATAGGCAGTTTGCAACAGGGAACAGGAGATAGAAGAGCCAAAAAGGATCAATATCATCCAACTGCAGCCACAAATGGGCGTTCTCGTGCTGGTGGGGGTTCCCGTTTTCGCTGACTGGAACGCCCCCTTCTTCTTCG
>NW_023340268.1:16177201-16188228 GCF_004916995.1 Morone saxatilis
TTGTGTCATGACGGGAACGCCCAAGCTGCAGCTGGACCCTTCTCAAAAGGATGGCAATGTATTTTGCATGAGAAAGGTTCAAACCCACTGTGTAGATTGCTAAAATCATGGTGCATGAATTTTGGGTATTGAGTTGATGTTTTGCTGTCATTTGGAGCTGTTAAAATAGGGAGCTGTCAAGTGAAGCTTCAAATCGGATAATTTATAGCTTATAATTATGGGTTAAAGTTGTTATGGTTTTAAGCTGTTGAGTGTAGAATGTAAAGCTCTTTCTAACAGTCTGCACATGCTCTTTGCTGAGATTAAACATAATGGAAGCCCAGCTGCTGCCTGTGTGATCTTACTGGGTTACAGTTTTTCAGCAGCAGCCCAATCGATGAAAGCTACTCTGCCATTTAGGAGGTTTACATTTCCTTTAGATGATAGTGATTATTTCTATAAAATCAAAGAGGGCATGGGCAAAATATACAGCATATTTCAACAAGTTAGTGAAGTCAGTAACTGGTGCATCTGTTAACCTGTAAATATGTGATTGTAATGTGCTGTGTAGTGCACTATAGTTATACAATCGTCTATTCTATATTTACTACATTCTCATATATGTCTTTCCAACTATAATGATTTCTCCACGGGATTATACATTTTTTATCTAATCCAGTTTAATTCTGTCAAGGAACATCAATTGCTTGGCTCTGGGGAGTAATGTACATTTAGCATTTATATTCTCCTGCATATACCCAACGAGACCTGGGTAAAATTGTTAAATGATCATTAATAAATTCTGCCTCAAATCTGCTTGTAGTACACAATGGTTGGAGTTTCAGGGTAAAATGGTATTTTTCCTAGTTTCCTAAACCAACTTTCAGTTCCATTCTAATTGTCCCATCCTCAACTAGTATTATTAGATGAGGAAAACCAATCTGAACTGGCAGCTACAGTAGAAAGGATAAAATAAGAAATTGAATGTAGCTGCACAAACACAGTTTGACCTTGGTCTGATCTGAATACCCTCTACCCATTATTTCACTTCCTTTCTATTCAGTCAGTGTTTTTACTCATGTTAACAGCCTCACACTTTCAACTGCCCTCCTGTTTCTGTGGCTCTTCATCCTCCACAACTCTTGCTCATTCTTGTTCTGTGTCCTGCTCTGACATTGGTGCCAATGTTTGCTGCCCTTCATACTAAGAAATCAAGGTAAAGGAATGGACCTAAAAGTGCCCAAATGCTTTGTAGTTCCAGCTGTACCCCAGCAGGGTACAAGCACTTTACCTTTGAACATGGTACATTTTGTACCCCTAGTGACATAAATGTACCTTTATGTCCTGGTACAAAAATGTACCCATTGAAAAGGTACAGAATCAGTATCAAATGAGGTACAGCTGGAGTGACAGTTAGTTTACATGTTTTAACACTTTACAGTACCTGTTTATAGTATTGTTCAATAGAACTGATATTTCCATAACAAGTAAATGCTGTAACGACCTTAATCAAGTTTTAAATTCTGTAAGTTGAAGTTGTTGTAAGTGTAAATGAGTCCCCATGGAGGAATGCAAAGAATGAGAAAATAGATTGACAATAAAACAGTGATACTACATAAATAAAATAAAATTGGTGATGGCTAGTGGAAGCATTTCACTCTGCTACACTGACAATTAGCTACTTGATTAAAAGAAACAAAAATCACTCAAATAGATCCATTGTTAACTTCAATACACGCTGAAGAAGGGCGTCTGCCCAAATCGTCCGTGTGACACAATTAAAGAGTTTAATTGAAGTGCTGTTCTAGTTCTTTGCTCATGAAATAATTCCCAGGTCACACAGACCAAAAATTTAATGGAAATGCACTAACACCCCATTATATTTCAATAAATCCAACTCTCTACTTAAATCTAGATTTTGTGGACACTGGTTTGCTGTAACACTTTCCTGTACCTTTATCTTGTTAAAAGTACAATTATGTCTCTTTCTGTCAGCCATCATTTTGTACCTTTAAAATTAAACCACAAGGTCCACAGTTATTCAGGACCTTTTTTGTACCTTTTTCTGACAAATCTACCTTTGAGTACAGAAATGATACCCCTATTTCCCTGTGTGTGCGTGTGTCTCTGCCCCTCTGCTGCTGTCTTTCCCTCTTCTCTCTTCTCTCCTTGCACCTTTGATGTCAGGACCACAGCTAAAGCCTGAGCTAATCTGCTGTGGGGCTTCCTGAGCCCTAACCAGGCCAAGGGTTGGAACCAGGAACATGGTACATGGGCAAAAGGAGGAGAAGATGAAACCAAAAAAGTGAGAAGTACACTGCAAAATAATATTCACATACAACTCCCTTTAAATGCATTGTAATTTTGATTAAATTGTTCACTTCAAGATCAATAATATTTCAAGATAAAATCACAAGTATAGATCAGTTTAAATACTGTATATCATATATAGAGCAGTATGGCAGTAGATATAGTGGAAGCCACAATTTATAGAGTTTCTAGAAGTATTAATGAAGGGATAAGTACAATAGAATGGCTTAGAGCAGGCCAATTAAGGACCCTAAGGAATGTGCTGTCAGGGGAAGCATTGTTATGAAGGATGGAGAAAAGATGAAACGAGAAAAGAAAACCAAGATGAGAATGGTATACGCTGTATGGACTGGGAAAGACAACAACTAGAGGAGGGAGACTGTGTCAGCACAGTGTATGAAAAAAGGAAGGATGCTACAGAGGAACTAAATGTATTAGCTTTGGTGTAGCCAATAGCCAACCCTCCCATTCCCTCCTCATGGCTTCCACTCTAAGAGAAGAAAAGGCAGAATAATCCCTCAGCAACATTATTTATCTGCCTTGCTCTGATGGTACTATTTATAGCACATTAAAGGGGTAAAACGCCTTTTCTTCACCTCCGATATGAAACATAAAAATACCCTCCAAAGTTAAAGCTCTACTAACAGGATCAAGTGTGTAAGCAAAGGCTACTCAAACAAAAAGAGGCAAGAAAGAGAAAGGAGTTACACAGCTCTCCGAGTTGAAGTTTATCCATTCTTTAAATAAAATACTACTTTTTTTTGCTTCATCAGATAAGGCACATTTAAGTTCAGACCTCATTTTAATTTACAATGCAAAGAGAATTCATAACCATATAAAGGAAAGGAAGTTTCTTCAAAGAGCACCAACACTACTTCTTCTTTATGCTGACCCAGTCGTTTTACAACACTACTTTCATAACCACAAGAAATCAGCCAACATTATTCTACTTCGTTTAGAATGTCTTGATTCTGATTGCTGGGGAGGAGGGCATTACCCGGCATATTGGCCCGCTGACTGAGCACCAGCGTCCATCAAATATAAATCAAATACGCCGCTTGTATTTTTTTTTCATATCAACATAAAATTTCAAACATGACGGTCCATTGTAAAAATACACCTTGTTAAAAAAGTTTCTAAAATGTGTTGGAAATCTATCGGAGGGGTCAGGATACATAGTTTCGCAAGCGAGATACAACTACGTTATTGAAACTAACGTTAGTGATCAGATGCAGCCTTGGTGTTGCTATAGAAACGAATGAGCTACAGCTGACCTAACGTTATTCACCGTAGTTCTAAACATTTCAGCCTTTGCAAAAATGGACGAATTCATTGTCAATTTTAATATACTTGGAGTAGGAAGACATTTGGAGGACTGGTTAAAGGAGCTGAGAGGATGACGCAATGACAGCAAAAGAAAGGCCAGGGGTCCCCGTTTCCCGAGATTTGACAGATGCGGAGCTGCTTACAATTAAAGACGGGGGCCCTTGAACCAAATACAAAAAAGGCAACTGCCTTTGCTATTAAGGTTTTCACCGAGTGGAAGAGCCACCAAAAGGATACACCCACGCTGACAACTGACCGGACACCTGCAGCGCAGAAAGAATTAAAGACTGGTTTAGGACGGTTTTTATGCTACAGTTCAAAGCTCAGTAGGCAAGCCATAACAGGTGTGGCAACGATAACCAGTGATCAGATGCAGCCTTGTGTGGTTGCTATAGAAACTAATTAGCTACAGCTGAGCTAACGTTATTCACCGTAGTTCTTAAAGGGGACTACTTTTTGAGGGAGGATGAACTCAAACAGAGTATACATTTTAATAAGCATTGCAATACGAATAAGAAAAAGCATAATTATTAAAGTATTTGAATTGTTTTATTACGTTGGCAAGTGAGGAAGGAGAATAAAATGGGATAATCACCTCAAGGCAGGGCAGGGCTGGGTGGAAGGTTACCGCCCTCGACTTCGACTCGGGGCGGTAAGCCGTCCACCAGGCCGGGCATATCCAAACTGTTTATTGCCCGGCCTCTCGGTGATTATCCCATACATATTTCACAGAGATATCCTTGCCCTACATGTAATTCCTTGTGTATCTGTAACCGCTAATAAAGCAATTTCATCATCCAGGTTTGCTTATTAAACAGTGAGTCTTTTAATTTTTAAGTGCATTCAGATATAATTCTGTAAATGCAATACTGCAGATAAGATAAAAAATAAGAATTAATGTTAAAAATGAGAGAGGGTGGATGCTGGTCATTTATATTTAATTTTAAATCTCAAATCAGTTCTAGAAAACAGGATTCAAATGATTACGAGGTAAAAAAAAAAAAAAACAGTCAAGCATACAATCCATGCTACCAAACCTGCACACATACAAACCAATAGATCAAACAAAGCACTCCATTATGCAGTATCACAGACCCAGGGCACGTGAGCAACCGCAATTAACATGACACAACAGTGTAAACAGACAGAGAGGGGAAATCATCTTTACAGGGCATAGTTTGGACCCAGGCCTGCAGACACAACCACTATGCCTCCACTTACACCTTGTGTAACACACGACGGTTAAGTGGAGGGTTTTATGAACCAAGTAAACAATCTAATGTAATGCCTTTTTCTGTTTATTTAGGCATATGCACAACACAGCAACAACTATGCATGTTTACACATATATTCTTGTATTGGACTACAATATAGCCTCCAGGCCCTCTGTCAACCGATCAGCTGATCCATATCACCCATGCAAACAGCGCACTAATTAGACATGCTAAGACAAATCACACCGTTTTTTCCTGGTTCACTGGCCGCAGCACCTTCCGTAATCCTCCGTTATCACACAGTTGGGGAGGATAGTGAAGCTAATAACACCATGATATTAGGAACACTGATCTGCAAGTGATAGAACTAGGCAGGGCTAGCCATTAATTCTGTCTGCATGAGCCCCAGACCAGACTAATCCCTATTTTAATTATTTTTTGTCTTTGGACCCCTCCCGCCTACACCTCTTGTCAATGTTCTCTAATCAGACCATCTAATTAAAAAACAGGAAGGGTGGCAAGCAGGCAGGCTCAGAACTGAAAAAGACACAAGGTTGCAATGTCAGTAGTATATGAGGTACACATATTGGTAGAGGATGAAGCCTGTGCTACAAGGTACGTTACAACTGACCGCATGTTTGGTGCACGTGTGTGTGTTTGTGTGTGTGTTCATTCATTTCAGCCTTTAAATGTCAATACCTAGCAACTCCATGACAACAGCTGAATGACCTTAACCAGTTTAAATTACTTCAATTACAAGAAACAAAGATTGCTAAAAGTGCACTTTGGTGCACTTGTAATGTCCTGTCACCAAAGACATTTTATGTTACAGCTGTGTCAAGATAAAACTTTTTTTGCCTGTCTCTCTGTCTTTGCTTCTGTCTCATTCTGTCTGTGGGGAAAGTGGTATTAAGAAAGATTGCAGTGCTGTGGGATCAATATGATGCTGACACCTCTCTGGCACTCTCTAAAAATCTCTACCAAGCAAAAACCCACTTACAGAGGGGGTCTAATGGATCACATAACCACTATATCACTTTAGCTTTGACTTAACCCTTAAAGAAACAACAGCCTTGTCTGCAATGAATATAATTGGTTATTCAAAAAGAAAAAAAGGCAAAAAAACATCTGACATAACCTCTAAGTTACAAAAAAACTCCCTATGTAAGAACCCCTAATGTAACAAAAAATGCAATAAAAATCTAATTTAATGACTTTTCTATAATGCAATAAAAATGCTGAAAATGTACAAACTTTTTTCCTATAATGTAACAAGTTATTACATTTTTTGGTTGTTGCAGGTTATTATGGTTTGTGGCATATCACACAAGATATTTATCTCTAAACGCATTATATACACAGTAAAATTATGAACTTCTGCAACTGTCCAAACTAGCCTGAAGAAGTTTTAAATCAAGACGCTGACTGTCCCTCTATATGTTCGACAGTGCAGCTAAGGCTTTTTACGGTGAGGGCCGACATTGCCTGTCACCCTTTGCCTCCCCGCGTTTATTGATGTAGTTGAGAAGAGTTTTTATAGAGGCACGCTGCTGTGCGGCCTGTAATTGCTGGTCAAGGCACGTTCACCAGAGTTCATAAAGGTTCCTCTGTAAATATATTCAGGTTGGCCTAATGTCACTGCATACAAAAAAAGACAGCCTCTGTCTGATGAATGTGAAGAGGAGGGGTATTTCACTGCTACTCCTCACACACACAAACACATTCATAGTAGCACCAGATGAGAAGTGAATACATACTGTACAAACTCTCACACACACAGACAAACACAGCCTGTCCTTCTGTCCCAAAGAAGATTAAGATATATTACACTCCAAACCAGCGAGCACGTCCTTGCTTTATTTCACCTTGTCAGTTCCCCTCCTTCTTCTCTCCTGATCCCACTTTTCTTCTTTCATTACCAGCCACAAATGTGAGCTCTCTAAGCCTAATATAATAATAATATATCATGAGTTTTTAAGCGTGTAGAGGAAGACTGTGTGAGTGATGTGACTTCAAAGGTGACAATGACTCAGTCTGTATGTCTGCTGCATCAACTATCTATATGTTCCCAGGAGTCTGGAATGAGTCAGCCATTAGTACTAAAAAACAGGTTACAACCTGTCTGTATTGCTGGCCATATGCCACAAATTAATCAGACTGAGGATTGTTCTGTCAGTGGGTTTGAGTTGGTTCTACTTCCAATGCAGTTTCACGCGTTTGAGGGATTTTGTAGAAACAAGCTCCATTGTCTACAAACAGCAGATCACTCTGCTAGTATCAACACAATGGTGCTTGATTCAACAAAAGCAAGCTGATTTGCATTGGAAAGGAGAGGAATTATCTGACGCCCTTGGCTGATGTTGTCACGTTAAATTACTTGTCAAGAAGGCTAGCTTTCCACTGCAGAGGCGATGTACTGTATGTGGTATGTGTGTGTCTGTGGCCTTTGTTCTTATATTTTGCTAGTTCTGTGAAAATGGGAAGTTAGAGACAGAGAATAGGGATGTGTTGTGGTTGAGCAGTGACCCAGATCAAACAGTGACATATCCGTTCACTCAGGGGATGCTCAGGGACAAGATGTTCTGCTCTCACTGCAGCATGGCCCCACTCCAGACCCACATTAAAAGTCATTTTGTTTAGTAATCATTCATGTTTGTCATGCCATGATGTCTTTATTGAAAATGTTTTACTAAATCATTTTTTTTCTTCTCTATCGTTGTTTGGTTTGGAAATGTGACCTTAGCTAGTAGGTTTGTAATCCGTGTCCGAGAGGTCAGTTAAACAACTGAGGTAAATAATCAGGACCATTCTAAAATCTTAAGTTTGCATCACTTGAGGTAGTACATGGTGGATTCCGAGTTATGTTTAGGATTATTATTCTGTTGTAGAAGCCTTCCTCTTTTCAGTTTTTTTTTTTTTTTATTTTTTTTTATTTTTTTAAAACAAATGGTACGATGTTTGCTTCCAGAATTTGCAGGTATTTAGTGGAATCCATTCTTCCCTCCACCCATGCAATGTTTCCTGTGCCACTGGCTGCAATACAATATCAAAACATCCTTATGTTTAACAGTTGGTAAGGTATTCTTTTTGTGAAATGCTGCTCCTTTTTTTCTCTCCAAACCGTTGCTGTTTGTGGCCAAAGAGTTCTATTTCAACTAAATCAGTTTACAGCACTAGTTTTTCCGAAACGCAGGCTTCTGTACATCTTCTGTTGCATACTTCTGATGATGGAGTTTATGATGTGGACGCAGGTAAGATTTTCTTCTACTGACTCTTCCATTAAGGTTTTGTTTGTGTTCACATGGTTGTTTTGATTTGCCTCTGACCAGTATATGACTTTTCTTGGTCTTCCAGCTCTCATCTTGACATCCACAGTTCCCTAAACTGCAAGCTGACAACGCTTTGCTGTCTTCTTATAGCCTTCTCCTGCATTGTGGCCATCGGTAACTTTCATTTTCAGTCTTACACAGCTGCCATAGTTGCTGACTGTTCGCATAAGCTTCTAAAACTCAGAGTACTTGTAAAGCCTGACGGAGAACTCTTAGGGGCCATTCAGATGTAGGGTCTTGGCACGCAAATACATCATTTTGAAAAACTCAAAACTGAAAACAACGGTGTCGCGGCGCGCACCGAGCACCGAGATGGAAAAATCTCAACTTTTTACAATACAGCACCACAAGTCATGTGAGGAATTAAACAATCGCCTCCACACTTGCTGCTGTTGTGACTTTTAATTAGTTAAGTTAGTGAGGCATCATCATCATCATCATAGTAGGTTTAGGTTGCCAAGTAACAAGAAGCGCAACAGTAGCACAACCTCCCAGGTGCCTTGGATAAAAGGATGAAAGTGGCGTAGCTGGCGTTTTCTTTTTCAGCCGTTATATCTGAACAGCCCCTTACGTTGCCCAAACCTTTGCACATGCCACAATCATTATTTTTTTTTATGTGTTCAATTTATGACATAAGATGTTTGCTGAAATATTATATTGCATTTTATGTTCCATAAATCCATACATCCTCCATTGTCAAACTTCAACATATAACATACAACTGTAAGCTCAGAGTTTCAGATTGAATACTAGACTACTTTAAAGGACCTGTTGCACATTTCTGCACTGCAGCAGAGGCTTGTTGAGTGCGCGCACACATTACACAATCCAATGCAATGCAGTGACTTGGCAGTAAAGGGCTGTGTGTACTTGTCCTCACTGCCCTGCTTTTACAATCTAATTGCTTTAACCAGTGTCCTCTACAACAGACCACTGAGTGCACTGTGCTTGTGGCAAATTGATTTCATATGTTGCTTTCCTTCCAAGCCTTTCCTCTCAGCCCCCTCTCTTCCTCTTGCTCTATCTTGGTTAATTACTGTGATTGATTAATCGACTGTTGTGACGTCCCTCACAGTCTTGTGAAGCTTAGTGTGTCGCCCCAATCACACACTCTAAGAAAGACTGAGGGAGGTCAAGGTTAAAAGTATACAAATCTGGTAGAAAATAGTGATGTGAGAAAGAAAGGCACTAAAAATCAATTTCCATACAGCCACTATTCTCTTTTGATCAGACCATAACAAAAAGCCTCTGAAGCAAGCTTCTTTAGGTTAGCAGCACTTGACCCAGGAAGTGAATTAAGGGATCAAAGCTGTGAGATGAAGCATCTGTGGAAGCTGCAGACCGAGCATGAGTGCATAACTATTGTTTTCACAAAAGTGACAGATGATGAAAGGCACAGCGAACAAGAGATTGATTGGTATATTAACTAAGCTGATCCTTGGACTTGAAGTAGCAACAGCTCTGCAACTCCCCTCTTAATATAATTAATTAAATAATAAGTAGGAAGACAGACAACACTGTTCAGTAAAAAGGACAAACAGACGCTATGCTCCAGTGTCCTAAAAGGCAGAATTAAGATTTTTGGGGGATTATAAATCAAGAGAAAAACAGTGAAAACACTTGCATAAGAGGATTATTCACAAATTCATTCTGTAATTGTCTTCTACAGTTGTACTAGAGTCCAGTAGCTACTGAGATATGGACATTACTTCAGTGTCAAAGTTCTCGCATGAGGACATGATGAAAAAACACTTCTTTTTTTTGCAGTAATGAAATAATGTATTTAAATAACCCTACAATCCATTTGCAGGCCCAGGGAGCCAATGTGCGTAACTTCAAATATGTCTCTGTGTACAAATCATAAGCCATTAGTGCATCTGTGGGACTGTTAAAAGCGACAGATTGGATCCCTGTGGTGCAGTGCTTAGTAAACACAACTAAAGAGACACCCAGTCAGGGCACTGTGATCTGGGCCATTACCTCCAACCTCTGCGTGTTCTGTGGTCTCACTGGGATGGGGGGTGAGGTAACACATGGATAGACACATTATTATCCAGTCTGCTTGCCTCAGGGGAGCTGGTTTATAGGTTAGACTAAATATTGCCTAGTAAATGGCTGCACCTGCTGTTTATTAACATAACGCAGGTGATAAATGATGATGAATCATACATAATGATGAAGAATAGAGTGCCATCACTTATTCATTTGTTGGAAGTTTGACAATATAACTAAAACTGACCTTAAGAAAAAATAAACTCACACAAGCAAGCTTAGAAAGTTGACAGAATACATGGGTAAGCTTTGGCCCATTTTCGCTAACCTTGCTCTCTGTACTCCAAATCCCCTCTCCTCTCCAGCTCTTAGCCCGAGCAATACGACAGAGGCAGTAACAAAGTGTGGAGTTCTGGGGTGAGCCAATCTGCAGCACAGCACCAGGTGTTGGCGATAATGTTCCGCTGGAGCATTTCTTGGCGGGTGGCGCAAAGTTCATCATAACTGAAGTTTTGATCGATGGCACGTTGCAGATTGAGTCCTCAACCAAGTGCTGCTGTTAATAAATTCTGACTTGCACAAACAGACTTTGAGGGTCCATGGTAGAGAGACTCGCAAAGACAGATATTGATCCACCGGTCGAGCACAGGTGATAAGCCAGTGTTTTAGATGTGTAAAGCTGACACTGCAGAAAAAAAGTGATTGAATTGGTAAAAAAAAAAGTCGTAAAAAAAAACAAATGAAGACAGCAGAGCTGACCATTGGAAGTGTATTTTGATAACTATGGGGCAAATTAAAATTAAAAGAGGTAGATCTGGTTTAACAGAAAGCAATTCAACAGATGTTTCAAGAACAACATCTAATATTCAAGTGACAT
>NW_023340268.1:16188311-16190951 GCF_004916995.1 Morone saxatilis
ACAATATATAAAACCTGAATGACCTATAGATTTGATGGAAAAGTAGGAGACAGAATGAATCACTGCCTTTCATTTTGGTGGACACAGGCAAATGGTGTAAAGAGCTCTACAGTATGTCCACTTTGAAAAATAATAATACAATGAAAGTAATAATTGCTTGAGGTTTAGAGGTCATAAACATCTGCACAAGTACAGACTGTCCACTTTGATAAAAGGAAAAAAACTAAATTTGTATCAAAAACACCTCTTAGTTCCTATCCACATTTTTGCAAAAGTAGGCATCACGTATACAGTCAGTCCACTACCACAGATTCAAACACTAATAGAAGAATTATGGAGTCTACAGTTTGTTATGTTTTAAAGTTATTATCTGAAGGCTGCAGAATAGTGGAAGGAGGGGCTGTGTGATTTGACAACATTGTGTGACAAAAGAAAAACTACTATTGTTTCATATTATGCTCTAACTTATTTTGTTGCATCTCGAATCACACTCATCTGGAGTCCGGAATTCATATGAGAAAAATATGAGCTCTGAAGGGGTTTATGAGGCAGGGATGCAATGCAAAGCAAGCGTTTCACTAGCATTTACTCTACTACTTTACTAAACTACTTTAATCTGCTCACCTTGCTTTCTCTTTCCCACATACACACAAGCACACACCAGCAACTCTGCTCCGCACACACACAGCGGCTTGCCCCGCTCCGCCTCTTTCTGCATCTCTCTGTCTCTCCAGCAGTATGTTTTATAAAGTCGCCCAAAAAACACAACTTCTTTCATTTTGTCAAAAGCAGGTGAGGAGCATGAGGAAGAGGTTGATAATGAGCCTGTCGAAACAATCAAAAGTGAAACCAACATGGTACCGAAGGCTTTATCTGGTCTGTTCTTGTAAAATATCCACCATCCTTATGTACTAGAAAACATTCTTTTCTCTCACACTTGTCATCTTCTCTTCCTCTTCCTCTCCCTCTCTCTTTTTTCCTCTCTCTCCTGTCCATCTTGAGCTGTTGAGTACGGTATATAATTCAAGATGCAATAAGAAATAGACCTTTCCATGTGGTCATTTTATATAAACAGTGTATTCATTGAATTTACAGAAAATGTGCTATACTGTGACACGTACTGTATCGTTATCTGGATATGAAATGACCTATATCTGTATATGACATTTTGGCCATATCGCACAGCCCTAGTGAAAGATAAAGTGGTAGATGAGCCAAGAGAGTCGGTGGAGGTAGACCGAAAAAGAAAGAAAGAACGAGCAAGAAAGAAACAGGGATCTAGATACAGCAAGATAAGAGCATGTGATAGATGCGGCTGTTATATATATATAACCCCCTCACAGCACGATCTGGGGGATCTTTTGTTTTGTTGTTGTTGTTTTCTTTGACGTGATGATCCTTGACGTGCGTCAGGGCTTCATTACCATCCCTCACATCAGCCGTGAGACATTTCCATCTTAACCAATGTTTATCTCCATTTTCCATTGTAAAGTTTAGAGGAGGAGAGTTGTGGGCTTTTAGGTATGCACATCATCCCCATTGCAACAGACATTTAAAGTTAAGGGAATACATGAGTCAACAGTAACCAGTGTTTGTGAATGCACAAATCAAAAGCAAATCTTCTGACATGCACTGTAAGAATATCTTGGGCTTAAACTCTGAAAACTTTACTGAACACAAATGATGCTTTTCATTATCCGTAGTTTACTTTTGCTTTGGATGATTTGTTTGTGGGTTTTATCATGAGAGCACCACTTACAGTACAGGACCATAGAATGTATAATGAAAGACTATAGACAATCTAACCAAACAATCCACTCAGACGCTTTATGACACCCACATACAAGGGGGGGGGGGGAGGAGAGAGAGAGAGACACACTGACTTAGAAAGATAAAGGGAGACGGGAGAGGGAGAGAAATGCCAGAGTCAGACCATCCTAGACGTGACCAGACTAGTGATGTTGCGGTGAATTACCGGTAAAGCTCCAAAACGAAACGCATCCTTTACGCCACCAGTCTGTGTTGTGAGAAACAGGCCACAGCATAAGAAATGGATACAAAAAATGTATTCAGCATTCACACCAAGAATATACGCCCACTCCACTTTCACACAGTATCCATTTAAAAACACATCTATGCAAAGTGCCCCTGCATACGCTGCCAATACTCGGTATTCACTTGCTGCAAATAACTGCCTTAGTGCCCAAACGTGCAATAAATTATGCTTTCAAGCAGGGGACTATGGGGATCACAGGTGGGAAACCGCCTATTCTTGTGCTGCCAGGCAAACATTGGTCAGAGAATATGTTGCACAATGACTCACTTTCATACACACCCTCACTGTGACTGTTTTATTACAGAAAATACTTAAAAGGGAGAGTATGTCTGGCAGCCAATTGCTTGATATGATGGACATGTTGTAGAGTCCCACTGGGGAAACAGTATGGGTGCTTTACCCTCATGATGAATAGCAGTTAGTGCACACAGACAGATTTTCATACTTAGTCTTAATATGCACACTTTCATGGTTTCAAGTATGTATTCATACAGAATACATACCTATACTCACCAATGCACACACATCTGGTAATGGATCAGTAAATCAGAAGTAAATTATAGGGATGCACCAAAATGAAAATT
>NW_023340268.1:16191051-16197799 GCF_004916995.1 Morone saxatilis
TGCTGGCCGCAGTTTTTGTTTGCGTCATCACAACTTTCTGTTTCGGCCGTGTTGTTTCGGTGATAAAAGTATTTCGGCCGAAAACCGAAAATGAGCATTACTTACAACTTAAATCTCATGAGCTACAACATGAAAAAAAAAAAAAAACTTTACCAATCTCTTTGAAAATAAAAGAACAAAAGCTGTGGCATTCATCTCCACAAAAAAATGAAACATACTCATATTGCTGGAACTCCCATCGGAAACGAGGGAAAACAGCCCCTGGACTTAAAAAGCTGTTCCGAAGACATTTCACTCACTCTCAGGTGAGTCAACCTAACAGCCAATCAATATATATCCAGTGTTCTGTACTCTCCAACAATTCTTTATCTCTTTCTGTCTCTCTCACTCACACGCACACACGCACACACACACGCGCACACACACACGAGTCGGGACATGATGACACATATCAGCTCTGCAGGGATAATCCATATGCTCACTAAATGTCAGTGTCTCAAGTCCCTAGGGTATAGGGTTAAAAGAGAGAGGAGAAAAGATGGTAGGCTACCTAGAGGGATCAAGACTCATTGGGCTGTCAGATCTCCTAACAGGAAGAAATAAGTTGCATTTACCCAGAGAGCTTTGTGTTGTCAGCAATGGATGCGTAAAAAAAAAAAAGAAAGAACAGATAGCCCTCATGGGAAATAGAGTTTGCAGAAGTTACCAGAATGGAAAACGAAGACATAAGTTTTGTTTAAAGAACACTTTCTGTAAAATGGTGCAATCACTGAACTGTGAGGCGGCTTTTTTTTTTAACAGAATGGCATTTTTTTTTCGTAGAACCAAGGGAGTAATGCCAATATTCAGAGTGCCTTCAGCTCCAGATTCAGGCACTTTATACTATTATACTATTTACAGTATCCAAGGTGCTGCGAGAGTTGCTTTCAACATCTCAAGGGAGCACTAACTGGTAGATGAAAATGTATCATGGTGCTTTGCCAAACAATTGAGCGCCAAAGAAAATTACAAGTCAAATAGCTGTGAGTTTCACTTAGTAGCAAGCGGGCGAATGAGCATCTGGCAATTGGCGAGCGTCAGGCGTTATTTACATTGCCTCAAAGTGGATGGTGATGGGGAAGAAAATCAATGTGGATGCAAACAGTGTAATGGCAGAGTAATGTGTTCCCCTGGGCAAGCAACACCGAAGAAGTCCTGTCAGGGTAATGCCGAGTGGAGGCGGAATTCAGTTGCCGTCTTTACTAGCCCTTCACACTGCCACGTCTAATCCACATGCACATCTCAGCTCCTGAAGTCAGTCTTCAAGGCTGTCTTCTCCTGCTGCCTCTTCAGAATGCTAACTGTGCTTGGCCGCCAATCAAAGCGCTGGATGGTACGGTAAACAAGAATGTAAGTGAGCAAGATTAAATTCACATATGCAAAGGGGTGATGTTTTTTGATGGTGATTGATGGTGTTTATTCTTGTTCATTCTCTTCCTCTCAAAACACACACTCAGACACACAGATACACACATACAAAACAAGAGAACAGGGAGCATGCAAACTTGACCTGCTTTCATTTGAGCTGTTGTGGATCGATCAGTGAAGCATGGTTTTGACCCCTGATGCCTGGCATCTCTTCTCCTATTGGATCACTCAACCTGTCCATCAGGTATCAATCAATACTTCGTCTACAACTCCCCACAGGTTGAATTAAGTAGCCAGTGGGCTGGTGGGATACCAACACTAAACACACTATGAAATCATAAAAGCACACAAACACTCGTCTTGGAAAGCAGCACACTCACCACACCACAATGCAACAAAAGCACTGCAAACAAAAAGCAAATAGGAGTAATTTATTAATGTAATCCGGGCAAAAAAAGATGTACAGAACATAAACATTCAGCAGATTATAGTACGTTCAGCTAACAGGTAAAGGCTGCACTGAAGCAACAAACTCTACAGGACACTTTTAAAGGGAGAAACTCCATACAGCCACAAGACAGAGATCAGCAAGATCAAAACATTATACAGAGAGAGTTTGGTAGGCTATTTTATAGCCTACTTTGTTTATTAGTTATTTAGTATAAAATATATATATATATTTATTTATTTTTTTTTTTATAAATATAAAATGGGCTATATTAATGTAGTAATTATAAAAAACATGTAGAACCAGCTTGGTTGCGGGCAGTTTTTTTCTTAATGCAATGCAGAGCTATTTATCTGTATTAATGAGGAAATTACTGGATCAGGACTCAGTATCAGCAAATATTAGGTGGAGATCAGGGGCAAACAGAGAGTAATGCATATTTCTTTGTACAATCATCTTAATGAGACAATACTTGGGACTGTCAAGGATTGTAAACCCTAATTCAGTGCACTTCTGAAATAGAGAAGCAGCACTTAACCATAACTTTTCCTGTACAAACCAGTGTGATTAAATCACTGACCAGTCCAATTATATGGTGAGAGAGAAAGAGAGCACAATCTACTACTGAGTAGAGGGCTTCCTGAGCAATTCACTGATAGGGTGTGAGCTTTAGGTCAGCACCATCATAGCGCTCCACCTGACCTCTGTAATTGGCCACCAGCTGGGAAGTTGTAATCCATCCACCCATCTATCCAGTTTCTCACCGCTCACGTCGAGCCTCTCCTCCAAAGGTCCTGCCCTCCTCTCCACTTCTCTCCTCTGATGTTTGCTGATTCTTACTGTTTGACCCTGTCACCCCTTTCGTCTGTCCTTACTCCTCCCTGCTAACTCTACAACTACCTAAACAGCTCAGAGATAAAGTTATTGTGTTGAAAATAGGCTGGTGAGCTTTTATGTTTTGGAGAGAACATCCAACACTTTTGAAGTCAACACTATGTGGGTAAAACCCAAGCCAGCATGACAAGAAAAAATGAAACAATAGAGGCAAGCCAGCATGTCTGCACCGTGTCCTCTGTCCCCTGGGCTGCCTTTTCCTTGCAATGTGCATGATCAACTGTGACATGCACTCTGCATTGCTTGCCAATAGCCCTTCTCCCTCTTTCTAGTCACTTTCTTCCCACTGTTTTCCCTTGCTCTTTAAGACAGTGCAGCCATGCCGTAGGTGCACCACCATACGCGCCCATTGCAACAATCACCACAAAGATGACTGGCTCAGTAGAGATTTTGGCGCCCCATGCGACAACAGAGAGAAAATCAAAGTCTGGGACAAGAAGCTGATGACATCGTAAAATGTGCAAAAAGAAGCATAGTCAGGCTGCCGTCTGTGGGAGTCTGGGAAGCGATCAACTCTCAGTTGGCCAAGCAGAGATTCAAAGAGACTCTAATATCAGGCTACAAGGCACAATTCTCAGTTTTAAGACCGCTCAGAGTCAATCAAATTCTTCTTGGGAAGTGTTTTTGCTTAACTACTGAGTGAATGAGTGAAACTGACACAAGTTTCCAGGGGCATCTCACTCTCAGATGACTTTTCATTATTCTTTTTGAACCTGGTTCCTCTATCCCTCTGTCTTTCTGTGTGTGTCTGTGCGTAAGTGTTTAATAGCTCATCCAGTGCTACCCCTTGTCCCTACCTGCCAACTGCCTGTGGCTATAACTTCAAAGTCTCCTCTGTCTTCTTTTGTTTATCAGAACTGACCGTCTCCTACATGATCCTAAAACTAGATCTGCATTTTTATATTTCATTTAAGACAAACAAAGTGATTTTCTTGGTGTGTAACATCCACCTGTATTGTAATTTTCATGCTAATATTAGCCTTCTGAGTGAGGGTGGAACAAAGTGACCAAGAGAGTGTGAAAGAGTACATCTGTTTGTACAAGTTCTTAGACTGCCAGCACAAATATATGGAAGTGTGAATACTTATGTGCACATGTCCATTTGTGCGCATATGGGCTCAACTGTGTGTGTGCGTGTGTGAAACAACACTATACGGCTGGTGGTGGTAATCGAGCTCACTAATTACTTCCTGAGCTGAGAGAGTTGTCAGAGAGAGGAGGAGCTGCCACAGATGGTGAGAGACCCACACTGACACCAGGATATCCTACCTCTTCATCATTAGAGCTGAGCATGTGTGTTTGTGTGAGACTGAGTAATTGAGAGAATGAGTGAGAGTGTGTGACCAAGACAGACTGTTCAAATTACACTTTAAAACTACAGACCTAGCCAACACCCATCCACTTCCAACCAGATCGCCCCTTCCTCTGCAACCGTGCCTGTGGGCAGGTGGTGCACCAGTGGAAGCTTCCCTTCCTGTCCCTAGCTCAGCTCGCTCTCAAGACAAAATGCTGCAGGCTGACTACTCACCACTGAGAAGAGCCCTCAGTTCCGCTGACCTCCAGAAGGTCGTAGTCGTCCTCCAGCTGAAAGTCAGAGAAAACCAGGGCAATGGTGTCTCCTGGCTCGGCTAGCACAGTCCAGGTGCAGTCAGCATTGTTGTTGTACTCAGCTGGGTAATTGGGAGTGGTGATCACCCCACTCTGGCCCCGCAGTGTTCCGCCACACCCATCATCCGCTGCAGGGAGCACAGGAGAGAGAAAGTTGTGAAACGCTTAGTAAAAGAGGGAAATATAAACAAAGATAATCACAGATTTGATGTGCAGAGATAATTTAAGACAGACGAATGGAAACAGTAGGAGACACAAGCTAGTAAAAGGTTAATAAACACAGACTGCAGCTTAACTGCAGCTAAAGGTCAAGTTTGACCCATAAGCAGTCATATTAAAATTCTGACTGGCGACTGAAAGCTTATTCAGTACCACAGTGGCAAAAATATAAAATGGGCACTGATTATATGAACACTCCTTCTAAAGATAAGAAACACTCGCATACTCCCACGCTGTCCTATCAAGCTCTTTGGACCCGTCAGCTTTAGGACTATAGAACTTTTTCACCGGCAGTTAGCATTTTTGAGACTGACCATTTTCTAAAAGGTCATTATGGACCTTTTTCAACAGCAGCCATTTTGACATGGAATAGTAGGATAAACACAGGTGTTAAGAATGATAATAATTTATTATAATTTATAAGAATTATTTCATTCCATTCAGTGAACCTTAATTAGTATGTATGTTTAAGGTTTTAAAATGTTTCCCAACCCTAATACCTACAAATATAAAATAGCTTGTCTAGCAACAATTAGGTTACAAAAGACCCATAATACAACGCTCACTTAAAGTAATCATTCTGTAATACTAGAGCTAGACCTTCCTCAATTGAAGGAGATGTTGAAAAAATGCAAATAAATGTCATAATAAACAATTTTTCAAAAATACATTACCTGTATATATGGACTAATAAAGGCATTATGTAAATGCATTCAATGTCAAAAAAGATTGACTTAATTTGACAGATACTGATGAGGCTCAATTATTCTAAAACTCCTGAACTGAGACATATGTATACAAATAATTTTTTTTATATTTAGTTGGTACTTTATATATGCACACACACACACACTCAAACTATCTTTTTTGCCACCAGCCAAAGTGCAGATTTTCAAATTCAAGAGCATGAAAATGTGCAATGAGTTACAGCATATTGTTCCTTTGTCTGCAATTTTCGCCATAGGCCAGAGAGACACCAGTCATAGGATTTCAAAATGCCCTACAGTGCTTTTATAGTCAGTAGGGAGCTGGGTAGTTCGTGTGATGCAACCTAATGCAACATGGGGGGGTGGGGGTGATTAAATTCTGATTAATTCAGATTTGTGTTAATCAAAGCATCTCTTCCCTCCTCAAGACTGCTTTAAGGAGACCATTAAATAATAAAGCATGCATTTAATATGTTGCCAGGCTAATTCCCCTGCCCAGTTTCTGATATGTTCATTACGGCTTTAAACAGTACAGTATGGTTTGATATCTGAACTGCAGTTCCTGTGTGTGTGAGGAACAGACTTTAAAATATGGTGTGTGTGTGTGTGTGTTGTGTGTGTGTGTGTGTGGTGTGTGTGTGTTGGTGTGTGATGTCGGTAGTTGTTGTGTGTGTGTGTAGGTGTATGTGTGTTGTGTAGGTGTGTGTGTAGTGTGGTGTTAGGTGTGTGTGTGTGTGTACACATCACTACAGTATGTACTGGTGAACAGGGGGGACACATCAAAAGAGGTTTTGAATGACACTTCCACAATATTATTGTTTGTGAAATGACGTGTGTCTATGTGTGTGCCTCTGTGTCGGGGCGGTGAGGGATTCATTAGCGGGTGGCCGGCTAGCTGTGTGGGGTGTTTCAAAGAGGGGAGGAGGAGCTCAGAGGCGCTGGGCCCTGTCTATCATCCATCCTACCTGTCACCACAGCAACCCCTCTGAGGGAGGGCAAGGAAGTGTACGGACGAGCGGAAACTTGTGAGGTGTGAACTTGAATAGGAGGGAAACCACGACAGAAGGGCGAAAAGAAGGGGATGAAGAGGATGACAGGTGACAAGCGAGGATGGGCGAGAGAAAAGCAGAGGGAGGGTGGACAATGAGGAAAGAGAGAAATGGCGAGAGGGGTGACAGGTGATCGTTGCAGTGGGAGTGACAGGAAGTAGAAGGCAGACAGAAGAAAGGATGAGGAAGTGCATTGATATTCCACACAAGACGGTTTCTTCACACTTGAAGGGAAGTCTCTGACTCCAAACTCTACCCTTCACCTTGACTCTTTCTGTCGCTTTCTCAATTTTGTGGCTGGCAGATGCAAGCGCTCTACGACAATGGAAAACTAAAGCTGGCCACACCATGGACCTATTAAAACCGAAAAACTGTCAATAACACCTCAATAAGTTGCAGTGCAGAAACGTGTTCAG
>NW_023340268.1:16197899-16202866 GCF_004916995.1 Morone saxatilis
TCTATCTATCTCTCTATATATATATATATATATATGGGGAAGCATGGGCAACGTATGCAAGCTATAAATAAATATGTTTAATGTCTGAAAAATGCATGTGCATGTACAGAGGAGAGATATGCAGCAGCAAAAAGGCTAGGTATAATTCTGTAAGAGCAGCCAATAGACAAATGGTATAGACTGAGCAGATTTGGGCTAGGAGAGTGTGTCAGAATTAATAAATGAGTGATGTTAAATCACTTACAAGTATACCCATGAGATTATAGCTAAGAGAACAAATTGATGAGCATAAGAAAGGAAATGGGGAACATTATCTGTGCCATCAATGGCTGGCTATCGTCTATGGTCCGACAGTGCTGGCACGTTTGCCCTTTCCCGATTCCAGAATGGTGACCGTGCCAAAATGTTCTCCCCCGCTCCCAAAGTACAGCGGGAGTTTTGCTCTTACACATATGGGCAGGCTCTATAATTGGAGTGACATTAACAATACATTATGAAGGAGCACTCAGGTGTACATGTTGACTTTTAAGTGGCACATAGACCTTAATTAATCACAGGGGAAATTGCCAGTTTCTAAAACTTGTTGGCGTGTAATTTCTGCCGAAAAGGTGGCATAATCGCACCCTTTACTGCTCGAGCAATTTTTTTCTCTTTAAGAAGGAGCCTGGGTGAGCATGGAGCTGAGCTGAGTTTGGGTTTGAACAGCTAAATGTTGGTGCATTATGGAGCAAAGACGAGAGATGACAGAGTCCTTGACAGTTTCTTACATAAAAATGTAAGAAACTGTCAAGAACAGATTATCAAATGTATGCATAATAATATTGGATTTAGATGTGGAATACCAGCATGTACACGTGTCTGCATGTGATTGGGTGGGTGGGGACTGTGCTGGCGCGCGGTGCCCAGCCATGTGTGCTCCTATGTGGGCTTCCTGACTCCCGGCCTGGTTGCAGATGGCACGGTATCTCAGCGCTCTGCTCAGCAGGCACACTGACACAAACCATTGGCCACATGGACACAGAAAATGGACATACACAGACATGCAAACTCATGTGTATGACATGAGCGTTCTTTTCAGTTGTGTAAGAATTCACTTTTGTGCAAAGTAAAATCCTGAAAAATAATGTACAATAGCATCACATTTGCCTACAATGAACTATTTTCAAGAACTGTGTCATGTTGGGTCAGACGACACACACTGGCAGGTGTCGCTGCCGCAGGGGGGCTTGCTAACTGTGAGGGAAGGACAACTGGCACAAGCACCTGACTGGGAGCTAACACATGAGGTCCTGTCATGGTAAATAAGATATCAGCGTAACCACAGAAAAACTTGTCAGGTCATGTGGAGGCATGTGTAATCGTTCCAGAAACAAGGTCAATGTTGTTAACTACATTACTATGATTTTTTAGGTTTTCAGAGACATACAGTGTCATGTTGAATTTCACGTTCCAGCTGTACGAGTAACATTTTTAATGATAGGACTACAGAGGTGCATGTTCCTTACGACACTTGGTTCAGCTTTTCTGCTGTGGGATATTACTCAAACTTCTTAATCTTTAATTCAGTTTACAGTTAAAATAACTTCCCTATGATTTCACTGAATGTTTTATTTTTGTTATTTATCTATTTTCAAACTATATTTAATTATCTGGCATATCTCTTTCTGTCAGCCCTGGAGTCTTACATCTCCTTACAAAGCCACTTGAATGACATTCAACAATTCGACAATTCATTCATTTTGTGGACAAAAAGACTTTATTTTTAGCCTAAGGACAGGTTAGGACAGACAGCTTTCTAGTATCCCTCCTACATACCTCTGCAGTAGGGAAGAGGGAAATCCCAGGCAGCAGTACCCGCTGAAGTGGCAAGGCAGGACAGGGTGGTGTGACCCTCCAGCACATAGCCCGGGCTGCAGCTGTAGCGGATTTTGTCTCCGATGTTGAACGTGGAACCCTGCTGGTGGCCATTGAGTAGCTGTCCAGGATTACCACAAGTGTAGCTGGGCAGAGCTGGAGAGAGAAGGGGGAGAACGGACAGTTAATAAAGCAGTTTGTGGTAAAGTGTTTGGCACTACGTCACGTTAGTACTGACAAGAGCCAGAAAATGAGGCAAAGAGAAGAAGAGTCTGGTGACAGATGATGACACACACAGGCGTCTGCTCACGACAACATATCTGACCCTAGTAATGACTCACTTCAAAAATGCACTAATAAAGGCTTTTCCAGGCCATGCACAGACAGTTCAGGGTAGTACCTTAAGTGCTCAAGTGCCACAACAAGGCAGAGGTTATGGAAGCCTGCACAGTCAGTCACTAAAAATACACTGTGTATCCACTGAAGCAGATAATGATAATTTACATTTTCCTTTTTTACCCTCACTCAGTCACTTATGGATCTCACGCAGACGACTTGTCACGGCTTGACCAATCATGTACTTGCATGCAAATCAGCGAGCCCAGTATTGACAGACCCTTGTCTAATTGTGTGTTATTATGGAAATCAGGTTCAAAGGAAGTTCAGCCAATCTCTTTCCCCTGAACCTCTTGCTTCAGTCTCTCAGTAAAAGACTCTCCTTGGTCACATATAGCAGAACGGATAAGCCTATTGTACCTCTACAATATTATATAGGGGTGCAGGCAGTAGATGTTCTGATGTTGCTGCAACTCCAGTGACTGTGACATTTATATTATGTATTACTCCAATGTTTAAATTACAGCCAATAAATTAATACATCGGTTGATGATAATTTATTTTGACTTCTTATGCCAAACGTTTGATAGGCTTTATGTTCTGTGAAAGCCAAAGTATGTCTGTGAATTCTATTGATGTACTTTAATAGAAAAAATAAAAGAACATTTTCAAGAGTCAACTGTTTGTTTGTTTTTTTGTGTGGTAGTTACACTTTCAGAGGTATAGAATGTAACGTCATCCATTCATCCATCATCCAGCCTTTCTTACCCTCAGGTGCGATACTCGTCAGATTGTTAACTTCTTTTTACGATTATTGGTTATTGTACTGGCTGAAACAAAATCCATATTGTGCATCTATACAAACAAGAAATCCTCAGAGTATGAATAAGACTGCCATGTCCAAACACACACACACAGACACACACGTGCACTCTGTCATCCAGCTTACGGTTGCAGTCACACACTCCCACACAGTGAGGGAGCTGGCCAGTGCATGTGCTGGACTTTGGATGAAACTCAGTGTCTCCACAGGGGCTGGCCTGAACTCCAGAGAGGACAGAATGGCTCCTATACAACAACATAGCTTACTGGCAACTCAACGTCACACTCAATGCACACTTGCTTTTCTATCGGATTTGTCTAGCTTCCTACAACAACAGATTATAACATTTCAGGCAATCACCCTTTTTTGGCTGCACAGCGAACTGTACATCTTTTTGTTTTAACATAAAGAAGTGATACATGTCTTTCTGGAAAAATTACAATATTTTGTTTCCTACGTGTCAAAAATGCTTTAATAGAGAGCTAATTTAAAGTTATAAAAAGCATTGTGCTGTGTTTGTTTTCATCATTTCCCCTTTCTAGCCCAGTAAACTAAAACTTCCTTACAGCAAGGTCTAACAAGGACGGATCAATCATTTTACCCAACAGTGCATTCCACAGAGCCTGAGCGGTGGAATTAACTGGCTGGTAAATAAATAGACTGCAAACAGTTTGTGTCCAATCCACTCATCAGACAACAAACATGACCTCTAAGTGTTTGATTACAATGTGTGTGTGTGTGTGTGTGCCCCTCACATAGGTTACCATAGCTGTGAAGCTGAGAAAGTGCAAGCCCTTAGTGACTATCACTGATCGTGTTGTGCCAATTTGTTTATTCATATTGGGTGGTCTATATCCATAGATTATCCAAAACAAAGGCAATCTAGTGGTGGGAAAGGCATACAAACTGAGTTGATCAAATATCATTTATATATTTATACGTTTTTATCGTCCAGTATGTATTCTATTTAAAAATGAAACTGTAAATAAAATTATTATATTATTATTTGTGTAAGGATTTTTGGGGTAATGGAGTTTTTTGTTAATGCTCACCATAAAGAATCTGCATTTATTATTTTTTCTTCCTGTAAATCACTTTCTGATTAAAAATGTGTTGGAAATATCCTAATAGGCTAACACAATCCAATTCTAGTGCTTGTTTTACATGGATTTCCAACCTAAAAATACACATGCACAAAGTAGCTCCAATCCAGTATCAGCATTGTTGGTCAACAGCAAAACATGTGAACCAAATCCTTGCTGTCACTGACAACTTTTCCCTACTTTTCTAAAGAGGGTACAATGGCTCACTTAAGGCAGCAGGCTGCAGCTGCATGTGGCACTTTTAGTTAAATCCCAATCAGTGATTTCACAGTAGGTGTTTTCCATCATTTTTTGAAGGTAGAACACCTGCTCAAACATTAAAGTTTCTTCCATAATGACTTGATTTACCTGGAAGTACCTGGTTAGTATCTGGGTACTCCCCCTCTGGCTTAATCCTATACTCTAATGACAGACTGACTCGTCACTTTCAGGTTCCACTGTGCCATAGCCTTTATTTTGACCAACCAAGGCCATCTTATTACAGCTTCCCCTCCATCACTACCAGTTTAGCATATACACAAGGACTCTGTCTGATTAGCATATTAGCCGCTGGGACTGAGGCTTCAACGCTACTGCATGGCCACAGGGGGCCCTGGTGGCATGCGGGTGACCACTTCACCCCTGTGGCTGTGACCATGTAAGGCTAGCTGTTGTGTCACCAAAGCCTGAGTCTGAGCAACATTTATGAGATTGTGGGGGAGGAGGGTCAGCTGGGATAAAATGCAACGGTGGAGCAATATTGTACATGCTGACTTACTGACATGGACTATTGGCACACCTAAATGGAATGGAGCCATTATTAATGTTATTAGTTACACCTGTGCATTTCTTGCTATGACAAGTCAAAATGT
>NW_023340268.1:16202966-16212024 GCF_004916995.1 Morone saxatilis
TAACGCGGCAGCCACCCAATCACTCCACCATCTCTCCCCTTTGCATGTCCACATGTGCATAAGTGGTATTTCAGCCTGTGTGTGTGAGTGTTTGAATGGAAATAGGAGAGTGAAAAAAGATAAAGCACGAGGGTATTCGTTCTCTTATGGACCTCCAAATAAATGTGTTACTTTATACTGATATCTTTCTATCTTCTAGCTTGTAAATGTAAATAGTACTCATAATCAGCAACCTGATCTCTTTTCAAGCTTAATTACCAGCGCCTCATGAGCAGGTTTCGGGGTTAGGTTGCCTTGCTCAAGGGCACCTCGGCAGTGCACAGGAGGTGAAACTGGCACCTCTCCAGCTACCAGTCCACACTCCATATTTTGTGGTCTGTGGGACTTGAACCGGCGACCCCCCCGGTTCCCAAGCCAAGTCCCTACACACTGAGCTACTGCCGCCCCAAAGTCTGTATTTGTGTTGTGTTATTACAAAAAGCATTGTGCAGAAAAAGCCCAAAGAAATACTTTTCTTACTTGAGGTCAAGCTATATTGCTGTCATTGGCCTTGGCATGTGTTCTCAACACCACAACCTCCAGCACCCCCACCATCACCCATCACTGACACCCTAAGAGGGGCCCAGAGGGATACTGGAACTGCCACTTTAACCACAGGTATCTACTGACTTCTTCTAAATCATAGCATCAATAGTTTTCTCTGCTCTTTGGGTAGTCTCTTACACTATAAAGTAAGAACACACACACACACACACACAGACAGAGAGAGCCCTGAGGCCATTCTATTGGTATGCAGACAGTGGATCTCATTTTAAGTTGGGTTTCACTTACTATCCTTGAGACCTGAGCCAGCAGCACTGTGGTCCAGCTGTGTGTGTGTGTGTGTGTAGGTGTGTGTGTGTGGGCATGTAAGTGATTTTCTCATCACACTCTACAGTTCAGGTTATTAGTTTGGGCCGTAAATTAAGTCTAAAAGTGCCATTACAGGTGCAATCCTCAGAACAGGGCTATGTCTAGAGCACTGAAATGGCAAATACTTTCTTTAACCTTCCTGAGGATCTATATTGTCTTTATTCCCACAATGTGAATTTATCTGTAACCAATAAACAAGTAAAAAACATTGACAGTATTTAATATACTGCATCGAAGCAGTGGCACTCATAGGGCCTAATACACCTGAAATGTTTGCGTTTTTTTATCCTCTTTGTTCAGACACAATTATTTCCCCTCCAAGACTGATTTGAAAGTGGTAGTATTCTGTAGCAGTCAAAAATACAATGCATGTACAGGTAATGTTTCTCTTAACAAATAATGAAGCAGGAGAGCCTTACGGAGTATCTTTAAACCCAAAATCAGGAAACCAAGGCAGTGCTGTATAAAACACAACCAGCCTATTTTTGCACTGTGTGCCTTAAACTCATTTATCACAATCTCTTCCATTCATACCCGCAGGCTAAATCCTTAACAGAGAGAGAGAGAGTATGAAAAAGGGAGATGGAGAGGAAGAAGAGAAAAAAAACACACACAGAGACCAAAGAGAACTTGAGGGAAATAATAAGAAAACAATTTTAAATATTTGCGAGGCGACTCATATTATACATATACATTACTCTCCATTAATTTCCTCTCCTGCACACGCTTTCATACATCAGAATTATTTCACAAATGATCCTACAAGCTTTACAGCTTACATGGGAAACCTTAGCAGCACTTAGTGGTTTCTGTTTAAAAACAGAGAGGTGCGTTCCTTCCAGGGGGTCCAGCTTCTGTCATCACGTGGACTATCACATCCCAACCCCCCCATGCCCAAACCCACAACTGCAGCCCTTAGGTGTTTGTCATGGCAGGACCATAAGTCACTGGGATGGGAGACTGTGACATGGCCTGTCCCTGGAGCCCGGATGCTTTAAGCACTTCCTCTGCTGAAACGGCAAAGGATGCTCGTCGTCCATCAATGCATCCCTCTCCACTGGCTAACAGCAGAAGCATAAGAACACGCTCAAGTGCGCACAAGCACATACACGCTGAGAGCGAGGAGCGCTGCCATCCATCACACCATCCGTCCCTTACATCATCTGCTTACATTCCTTCCTATTTCTCCTCATATCCTCTCATTCCTGGTGACTAGGACAAAGGACAGTGGAGGAGGAGATGGTATGAAGCACGTCTCCTGTGGGATGACCTTTGACCCTAATAAGACTGATGCTCTCTCTTCCTTGGAGTCTTCAACCTGTTCCTCAATTTGTCTTCCTCGCTTTCTCAGGAAAAGGGCATAGGTATATACCCTTGCATACTGTAAAACCCATTTGTCACAAAAGGGTTCTTAAAAAAGCCTGTGCTGTAAAATAAAGAGATCATGAATTTCTTACCACTCTGTAGTAAGAGATTTTGTCTAAAGAAGTGTTTCCATTTCTAACAGATGGATATAGTTGCTGCAAACGGTAGACTGTGAGATAGGCAAGGGAAATAAAAAGAACATATTGGTTTATTGTGCCTCTTAAGTTAAAACGACTGGTTGAAGGTGGAAGTCCCTGAAGTAAGGCAGAAGTAATACGCTGGGTGCATGGCAAGAAAGAGAAGAATTAAAGACAAAGAGACAAAGTGTGTGAGATACAGAGAAAAACATGTGAATATGACAGTTGAGAGACAAACCTGTCTCAATACAGTTGATCCAACAGCACTCTGTCTGCCATGTATCAAACAGCTGCAGGGGGTGCGTGATTGACAGTGTAACAAGAAAAGTATCTACACATAAATATCCTTGAAAAGTACTGTGGAGGTGCAGTGGAAAATGCATGTGCCAGCCAAGAAATTTGCTCCTTTGTCTGACATGACTACATTCCTTAGCATTAACTTTTTCTCTCCTCCAATCTGTATTTTTTCTTCAGTGCTCCATCTTTGTTTAAATAGACAAACCAATGAAGGGGCGAGGGATGAAACTGTGTGGGACAGTAATTAAGACTGACTCATATTTTGAAGTAAGAGAGGGGGGGGTTGGGGGGGGTGGAGACAAAGATCTAGATAGACAGATGGTAAGGAATAAACAGTTGCAGGGATGTTGGGAGAAACAGCACTGTCATCAATAGAAAGGAGCTACATTCTGCACCACCTGGCTCTAAATTAGTTTCCAGCAAAAGAAAGCAGGACACCAAAAGACAATCTGACCAGTGACTCACATTATTACCATTGCCATTAGCTCTCTGTAGCCATTGATGTGCCCGCCTTTGTTTTCATCAGTACACCTCAACACACCTTTTCCATCTCTCTTTAGGATTTCCTCCCACTTTTCATTCCTTTTCCTGTGCCTCTTCCCTTTCTCTCTGTCTTCCTGCTATGCATTTGGAAGTGACATTGTGAGATCGATCCCAACACGTAGGTGCATTAGCTCAATAAGCAGTTTCTGCTTTGTCAAGCAGCAATTCAATCAATGCCTCCTGTTCCCTACACATGGGCTGGACAAAAGCTGGCAACTCCCATCACTTCTGCTTAGAGAGGCTGAGGAATGCAGAAATTAACTTTCTTTCTATCCAAGAAATAGATAGCATCCTGCGGTCGAGTGTGTCCTCATGTGAGTGCGCGTAGATGTATTATGTGCATTATATCTGTGTTACAAGACTATCTGCTTACAAAGAACTTGACATGTACGACTTTGTGTGTATCCTTGAGGTCCAACAAATGTGAATAATGCATGTCCTTCCTCATAAAACTTTGCAAAGCTGATGTCCTTACTAGTTTGAAACCTGCACTGTTCACATCCATGTTTGCTAGCATCGGCCTTCTTTCCTGCCTTTGTGGTCATATTTCTGTCTTGCCATGTTACCACCACCTGTAGATGAGTGGAATAGTGTTATACCACTGGCTGGAATAAGAGAGAAACAAAATGGGGACCCACACAGAAAAACAGCTCCACAGTACTACTAGAGGTCAAAAACTCCTTCTGTAATCATTCTTAAAGGAAAGCTGTTTGAAATTGTGAAGTGTTTCAAATTTTGAGGGATTTCATTTTTCATTCTTTCCTCAATATTAGGAGGGAACTGTTTTCACTGATTACCTTGAGCTTTGATTAAACTATAAATAAATACTTAGAACTACCAGGTCTTGGACAGGTTAGAAAATTCCCATTGTAAATCAAATAATTCGACTGGATGTTAAACAAGCCCGACCAGTGGCACGGTTACAAAAAATCATGGGGCGCACAGCACACCTGGTATGCGCCTGGCTGGGTCCTTAATGCGGCACCCCGGTTTGATTCCAACCTACAGCCCTTTGCTGCATATCATCCCTCTCTGTCTAAAAATAAAAAAATGTTGTCTATTTAAATACAAGTTTTGAATGATATACTGTTTTTAAAACATGGGGTCTTCAGCTTTCACAATCTGTGAACCATTTGTATGTTGAACAAAGTATAGCTTATTACAAAGTATTTAAACAATAGTTGAGTTGCACAGATATAATTTTCATAAATGCAAGAGCAAAAGTCAGATATCCGGGGAAATTGTCGGTCCAAAATAACATGCCTGGTATCCCGGGTCCGGGTACAAGCACTACAAGTGAAGCTATAAACTTTACAGTCTGACATAAATTATTTCAAAATGATCTTCTTGCCACAATATTTCAACAAGGCTGATGATATTTTCACCACAATCGTCAAATTTTAAATACTTACATTTCTGTCAGTCAGGATTAGTTCGCCAGCCGTATACAGTAGTCTAGCCAGGCTGAATCACTATGCTGGGAGCTGCGTCTGGTGGCTATAAGCATTGACAGTAATGAGCTACGTGGCTTTAAATTCGTCTAAATGAGACAAATGTGTGGATAATTCACACATTAGCCTGCATAGCCATGGAGCTTCTCAGTCATATATGAATATTGATCAATACTTATTGTGTTTAATTATTAATGTTTGGGGATGAGATTTTGGTTATTTGTAAACACGGCTATATGTAAATAGTGTTTTGAATTAAAACTCCCAGTAAACAGTCAGCATGTAAACAGTAAACCTGGCCATAACATGGAGAGTAAATCTTCATAGATTGTATCATACATTTTGTATTTTAGTGTATTTTCATTACATTTAGAGTTGCAACTGTAGTTAATAAGTAGGAGAAAATATTCAGTTACATATTATCAATGGGATCTTGGTTATAATGGTGAGGATAAAAATGATACAAAATTTAAATTAAATCATTATTTAATATTATTTATCTATTTACTATTAACCTTATTGCATCTCCATTTACTCTTAATAGAAATTCACTTCCTACTGACCAAAAATATGCAGATAAGCTTTATGGTTAAAGAGCTATTTCTTATTAATGTTTTCCTGGGGATAGGGCACAGGCTTAAAGTAGGCTCAATAAAGCTGTGAAATATGACTACTGACTTCCAGCTTAGTGGTTAGGCTGATGATCTTTGTTAAGGGCTACACTAATATTTACACAACATATTCTCTCTGGATAAAAACTAAAATATTGATTACTAATCTATAACTGTAGCAGTGAAACATTTGTATTTTTATTATTTTAGATGGATGCTGTATGGCCTGGTTTTTGAGGCTATAAAACTGACAAGTTAATACTTGGAATACTATCAAGACTGTCACAAGCTACATTTGCCTTATCATATTTTTATCACAACTTATAAGTTAATTACTGTGTTGTGCTCTGTCCAGCACTACTGGAATGCTTCAACTCACATTTTAAAGGAGCAAACAAACACTTTGCCTAGGCTTAGATCTAGATACACAAGGGAAGACCCTTATCAAACTTGCCAAGTGTAATCACATTTGAGTGTTTTTATATGTGTGTAAAGGTGTATGTGTACCCGTTTGTGTGGGTAATAGTTGATGATGCACTGCGTGGCGCTGCCTGAATGGTTCGGGGTAAGAGATCCAGCTTTGAAAATCCCTGTCTGATTTTGAGCTTAGCTGCAAGTAAAGCTTGTCCAACTTGAGAAATTCTGGTGAGGATGAGGGTTTGAACCTCTGTACACACACAATCACAAGCGTACAGACTAGAATGGACTCCACATATCCTTATTTCCCACGCACACAACAGCAGGGGCAGTAAAAGGGCCAGTTGCTGTGTGGGAGGCGCTGAGGTGTGAAAGAGCTCATACAGAATTGATGGCTGCCGACAATGTCTGCAAAACAGAATAATGTGCCATTCAGTAGCCATTCACTATATATGAGACTAAACTAAGAGGGATCAGGGAGCATGTGAGAGCTCAAGGAAAGCCAGAAGACAGATGAGAGACAGGGCTGGGGGAGCTGGGAAGAGAGATCAACACATCTGTGTACAACCTTGACTCTGTCTGGCTTCAAGTATCTAAATCCCCCAGACTTTTCAGGCTTATCTCTCCGCTGACATTACTCTTTCAAACAAACCTCAGAAATCCTGTGGTCACACCTGCAAGCTCAAGTATACATGTGCACACGGACGCATGTATCCATAATCAAGAAAATAACGTGAGCACTAACTGCATTGGTCTACTTTTTAATAGCTGGCTAGTGATGCTCTGCTAATGCTGCATCATCCATGATAATGATGGTGTACACTGCAAACAGTCATCTACAAAACAATAACAAATGTGTAAAACAAAAAAATCTATAAAACATTATAGTATATTTATTTCATATTAATTCAGCAAGGTCATTCAAATTTACAGTTTCATAGAACAAGGTATTTACCAAATGTGCTCAAGGAATGTTGGTGTATAAACTTCATTCATATTATATTACACACACAGAAACTTGATCTTAATCAGTTCCACCCAGTGGAAGGTTTATAGATTTTAGATTTGTGGGAAAAAGAGCATTGGTGTCAATCAGTGCTTGGTATTATCTTGGGAATTAGTCACAGGCTGTGACAACATGTGGCATACTCCTATTTATGTACTTTCATGACAGTTTGAATTTAATGCATGTAAGTAAAACTATCAATATCATATTGAACAATTGTTTTACTGCTATTGATGAAATGTCTATTGCCGATATATAATGCTATTGTTTTATTTCCCAGGCCTATTTGTAAGTGGATTTTCACCTACAAGTGATGCTAAAGGAAATGTGGGCAAAAACATTAGCATTCATCCTAGGGTTGGGCGACGAATATATCAGTTACCGGCTGAATCCATCACTGGTTGGGGGTTTTTGGGCCATTTTTGGGCCATTTTTGTCATTTAATTTAGCTAATTGAATGGTCTGCCTCCAAAGAATGGCAGCCATGCACACTGAGCCAAAGAAAGGGTGAGAGGAAAAACAGCTGAGGGACCAGTGCATTTCCACATCTGACTGCGATAAATTAAAAGTGGTCAGTTGGAACATTTTAACATATCGCCCAACCCTAATTCATCCTCTGGGAAAAAGGGAATATCAACATCCAATTTCATTTCAATTTGACCAGTCTTTGTCAACACATCCAGTTCAACACCACAGCGTGAAATCCATGCAGTCAGACCAACATCACCATCCTTAGGCTTTGCTGTTAGGGCAGGAACTAGAAGCCTTCAAACCCTGCTATCTTGTTTTCCTGCATTTTGTCTGGCTTTGCCCTCCCCTTGGCCAATCCTCTCTCCCCCGCTCTGCAGGTTGCCTTGGAAACAGTAAAGGCCCACCAGAGAGGACTTTGTGAAAGGGAAAGTGTCGATGCGTAAACATGCAGGTTTGTGGGGAATATGACAAAACAAATGCACCTCTTTTCTTAGAATGCAGTAAACCTGGAAACCCTTCCAACATGTTCAGCAAAACTGACTTCACACACACTCCTAACTATCCAGGGTGTCTTCCAACTTGTGTTGCCTTGTTTATTTCATACGTCATGTGACAAGGGGTTAAAGCTTATCATGCAAGAGCATTAAATATCCTCTGGACAATTGTATAGAAGCATCCCTCAGCTTGTCAGAGCAACAGGTCAAATGCCAATTCAGACATCAACTCAATATCCTATTAAGCAAGTCTCTTAAATTCACTTTGGTTTTCCATCAGTTTACTTATCCGACTTGTGCAGAGAATAGAGCACTACAGCAAAGGTTTGATGAAGCAAAGGTGCACTGGAAAGGTTAATCAATACCTTTATTTAACCTTGGCTTTTCCCATCAATTTCTCACTTTCTTTCTCTCAATGTCGTCTTCTTTAGTGTAAGGCAAGGGAATCCCAGATTCAACATACTTCAAACTTTGAGTGTAAAATCTTTTTGATCCAGAACCACTGGCATTAACATCAAAAGCACAGCCACTTGTGATGTACTGATGTTTTATGAGGTTTACAGTGATAATGTCTGTGTACAAACAGTACAGACACTAAATGGAATAGGTTTTTCAGACATGATTATCATATTTAAGCAAAAGATTGGTGATTTCATATTGTTGCTAATTTGACAGATAAAGAAGTAAGTAAGATAAGTAATAAGTGACACAAACACAAAATCCAGAGGCAGCCAAACACTGGCAGTTAAAACAGCATTTGACAGACAGGGGTTTGAAGCCAAAAATGCAGCAGAAATCGCAGATTGAATGAATGGCGTTTTAATATGCAGTCATTACTTTACTTCTGAATTATGTGCCATTTTGTTGGTAAAATGGCATAGACTCCCGATGCTCAATATAGTCTGCAGCCCCTTCCATCTCCGCCAAGCATGGGGCCAACCACCACAAGTAAAGTGAGTTAAACTGAGGGAAACACAGGTCAGTGCCCTGTCTGAGGAGCACAACAAAGCCTGTGAGGCCCAACATCCATTTTACTGGTCACACCTTTATGACCAAGGAATTACAGATGATAGCACTGTGTAAATACAGACAACTTCCAAACATGACCACCTCATTGTCACTGACAGAAGAGGCAGTTTATCATCTCTACTGGTTTATAATGTTTGTTATGGAATTTCTATACTGGTAATACTAAACTCTGATTTGTATTTACCTGTATGATTTGGTTGTTCATAGTAACCAATCAATAGGTCTCGTAAAGATTGGCACCTCTTCAATACATTTATAAGTAGGGATGCTCGATATTGGCTTTTCTGCCGATATCCGATATTCCGATATTGTCCAACTCTCAATT
>NW_023340268.1:16212124-16241821 GCF_004916995.1 Morone saxatilis
TAATATCGGAGGGCCGATATTATATATACATTATCGGACATCCCTATCTATAAGCCATACATATATGATCAATATAAATGTATCACTCATACACATGTTTGGAATACAATGGCTCACATTCTGTGCCAATGCTCACATAAAGGCCTTAATGGTCAAAGGTATTATAAGGAAGTATTTTAGTATCTTGTGCGTGAGTGAAGCCTTTTTACTCTACACTGTTCTGTTTTTGGCTCAACACTAACTCACAGGACTGCCTTTAGTCTGTACACTCCGCTTCACCAGTTTAATCATTCTGTCATCCTTATTTCTTATGCTCGCAATTTTTTAGACCAAGTGCCTGATCTGCCTGTATGACAGCTGGCAATGCATTACAGTTTATTTTTAATAGAGTAGGAGCTTCAGTTGCCTTTGCTTCCATATGAGAAAATAACAAGAGACGTAAACTACATTAGCAAAGAATCACGAGCAGACCCCCAAGAAACAATTTGTTGATATTACCATAGTTTCTGAGAGGATTCCCAATTTTAATGGAATGTTCTACCTGCATTATAAGTTGTTTCACTGCTTCCATTTAGATCATCGGCCGCAAAGCAGCCTCTCATCAATCTCTCTGTGATCATCAAGCAAATCACAATCTATGTAAATCGTTTGTAATACTGGCAAATCATTGAACTTTAGTTATATGGGATGAGTCACGCAATCATAAAATCCATTCAATAGCTGTGTTCCGGTACGGCTAACTCTCTGTTGAGCTCATTATGGATGTGTGCGCTTCTGACTCACTAATATCATCAAAATGTGATAATCCATTAAAACACGCCCTCCCCTCTATTTAACCTTCCATTTTCACAACATTTGGATAGGTCACTTCATTTTATGGTATACTTCACCTCAGGCATTTTTCTATAAGAAGCACATGATGTAATCATCTTATCTACATATTCTGTAAAATCCTTTCTTCCTATATACCCTCCAGCCCCAAAAGAATCAGGATGACTTGATGTGAAAGGAAAAGTGTCCTGGTATTATTATTATTATAAACTGGTATTACTGGTTCCCCGTTTCCTTACAATCCCACCCTGTAATCCCCAAGCAAGTGTCTTCTTTTGATTCCAGACCTACTGTAAGGGCACAGTTCCCTGGGGATGTACCATTGTACAGTCAATGTTTCATCTTTAATGTTTCCTTTGAACTTAAGGATCACAAAGAAAGACAGTTATATTGTAATATACATCAATACATTTGGTCTGGAAGGAAAGATTATGATACAAATACATTATTCAGATCGGCCAATATCAGACGAAACATGAACAGTGCTGAAAATCCTTACACATACTATTCAGGGAATGTGTTAAGAAAGCTCTGTGCTGCAGCTAAAAAGTGGTATTGGGAGGTGATCCAAGAAAAGTCCATAAATAAATAAACCATGTGATCACCTCATTGTCACTCAAACCACATTGTTCAGGATCCACACACCCATGCATAAAGAGCATGAGAGAGATAAAGCAGAATTCCACTCCTGACTCACAAAAAAGATGCCAAATTTATTTTCCACCCACCCTTACAAAGATGGCTCGCCCCAGAAATCCTCCTTTGACACAACACCTCAGTTTGTTCCCAGTCTTTGGCTCATTACACTAAATTGCAACTGAGAATTAAGGCCTCAAATAGCCCACGTAGCAATGCCAAATGATGGGTAAGAGATAAACACAAAACAAACAGGTGTGCCTTCATGTTACGCTTCAGTGACGGCGCGTTTGCACCGTGAGCTTGAGCAGGAGCTTGTCAGGCAGGCGCACACAGAGGCAGACAGTGAAACACACTCATCAATGACAAAAATCAACACAAGGCTAAACACAAATCAGCTAAAAGCCTAGTTTTGTGGAAATATTTGTCTATTTCGAAGCAGTCTGCGGACCGGAGGAAGGTTTATTTCTCCATGACACCTCCCGGTTGTCTCTCTTCTCTCCAGTAAATCAACTTTAAATGGCCCAGGCTGTTTCTCCGCTGTCGGTGTCAAAACAGTGGAAATGCAACCGAGTACAGCAAACATTGATTCTCTATAAGGGAAGAAGTAGTACAAACACAGCTGACCCAGACGACTGTGTTGAGGGAATGATATTATGCAGTGCTTGTGTGTCTGTCTGTATGTTTGGCCCATATTTTTTTCCTGGTTTATCTGTCTGTGTCTGCCATTTATCACAGTATTGACTGAATTATTCACAGTCCAATACAGAACAATCAGCAGTCCTCTAGCCAGTCAGTAATTATGACCTCAAACGTATATACTAACAGCCATGGTAATTCAATTAAATATGCCATAAGACTCTTAGCTGCTTCGACTACAGTCACAACTTCCCAGAACAAATGTACTAACCCTTCAATTTGACCTTTAACATTTAGGTGGCTAACAAGTGCATACTGAACAGTCAATGAGGTCTGAAGGAGATGAGTGGAGGGAATTGGCAATGGTTGATCGATAAGTCCGGGCCTGATGAATTGCTGCGCATCGGAGCAGCCTAGTAAACGGAGAAATGATTAAACACAGCAGCCGAGGAGAAGCCGCTCGGTTGATAACATTTAAAGCAATGAGAGAGAATACACTGGTTACTGTTCACAACCATCGCTGGGCATTTCATCACGGATGGTAACATGCATGCAAAGCAATCTTAATGATGTATTAGATTACACAGCTGCTTAATGATAAATGTGGGTTTATTGGAGTCGCCTATACTGCGGTCTCCAGTAAATACACTTCATGCTGTTAAAAGTTTCATTCCAATCACACTAATTGGAAAGAAGCAATTGAGGGGAACCAAAAGACTGCACCAAATACCCGACACAAAAGATAGGAGGATTATATACTGTCTTTCTGAAGAACTTTTTAACTCCAACAGCTGAACATTTTCTGGATCAATAAACTGTCACACCAATTTACCTGCGAGAGAAGAGGCTAAATAAGCCAGTAAATACCATACTGTCACAAACAATAGATGAGGAGGTCTGATACGGTACTGCCTGGATTTTCTTCCACGGTCAGTATATCCACAGACCTCCTCTGCTTCCCACCTGCTGAGTGTCTCTGTCACACTGAGCTAACACAGAACCCCTGCCATGCAATCAATACAGATACATCCTTTAATAGTTTTATACCATCTCTCCCTTACTTTCTCTCTCTGTCGGTGATGAGTGACTGAACAAAACATGAAAAATGACTCAACACTTCTTGCCTTCTTCACACCCTGAAGGGCTCCCTTCCCTGCCGGTCTGGCCTTCACTTACCCAAGCATGAGCGGACACTAACTCGCTCCAAGTTTCTTCAACCATATTGCTTACACCTAGCGCATACTCTTGCATCGACACTTGGCAGTGAAGAAGACAAATGCCAATTAGATAAACAAGAAAAGAGCACATAAGTCACAGGGCTTTCCGTCAGGCACTACAAAGGGTTCTACTTTACTCTACTCCACGAACAAAAGGACATTCATAACCTCGGTCTCAAATGCGGACACACAATTTGAACATCCCCTACACGCACGCACTCACACGGATATTCAGAAGCACGTTCCTTCCTCATCCCAGCTCAGAAACAATGACACCCTAATCCAAGGACAATACGGGAACTAATCCACACAAAACAGGGATTGTACGGAGAGACAAACGTGGGAGTGGGGGAGAAAAAGAGCTAGCACGCTAACAAGCAAAGGAGGCTAATCCTGATGAGAGATAGAGGCTGGGAGAGAAGGATAAAATAAATATTGTTTAGGGAGGGCAAGACAGATGGAGCAGGAGAGAAAGTATGGGAAAAGTATGAAACAGAGAGAGTAGGTAAGGTTCAGACATAAATGGTCTCGACATCAGAGTACATTTAATAAACAACGATCCTGATGTGGTAGCTCTGTCAACGCTCAGAATAACATTCCAACAATGACAGTTGTTCCAGTCAGCAAAATCAATGGCTGCTGGCTAAATATGAGAAGATGTCAGATTTCCAATATATGACTGTAAGGTTAGAAAAGGAGGCTATGAAAAACATACCTATTCAGAAACACACACACACACAATATGTGCCTAGCCAAAGAACCTTGTTGCCACTGTGGCTCATTCCATCTTTAAGCAAAACCAAAAAGTTAACATTTTTAAAATGAAATAATTATTGTTATAACTAGTCAAAGACCAGTCATGGTCCAGCTATATTCAAAGTTCAATTGAACACAAGTAGAGCCAATTGTATCACAAAGCTCTGCAAGTTAAAATGAGCTGAAATTTAAATGACAAATTCACTTACTGTTATTGAAGTTACTGTGCACATTGTATAAAACTGGATTTATGCTAACAGCCCTCATGAAAAAGGGGGCACAGTTTCAAAAGGTGAACTATCACCCTTACTTACAGCAAGCTGGCTGATGGGGGCTATCTTAGGCTGAATTAATCACATCAAAGTCTACGATCCAGAGAGCTAAGCAGATGACATTTACAAGAGGCCAAACGAGGCACTTAATTACACACTTTCATAAAGTGGCAGAATTAGTGTGCCAGACTGATACTACACATAAACAGTGGATGAATAACAACACTGGTAACCTTTTGGAGAGGCCAAAAACAAAACAGGTAAAGGACATCAAGTGTTTTGGGTGACATTTTTTGCGGTGAAACCCAAATAACAATGTGCTATGTCAGAGGAGAAGGGAGAGCAGTTCGGGTTCCTGTTGGTTTTTGGGGAGATGAGCTCACCGACTAAAAAATGCATGGCTGTGGAGAAGGGGGAGCGCTGCGCATGAGTAACGGTGCAGCAAATGTGCCGTGTGGTGTTCCTTGTGTTCATCTGACCTGTTTTTTGCGATGATGAATCTCCAACAGGGTGGAGCAAGATTCTCATAGCTTCATCCATTACCTCGCAGCTATGACTCATCTTTGTCTTTTTATCTCTCACACTTCCATCATTGTATCTCTTTTCTTTCTTTTTCTATACCTGTTTTTCTTCTTTTCCCTTTCCATACCCACTACATTTCCATCTCTCCAGCAGTTCTTTCTGTGGCTAACCCCTCTCCACTAGTTGATGTCTCTTTTCCTGTGTCTCCCCCTTGTCTTCCCCACAGTCTCCCTCTCTTTGTTAGGATGCAGGGAGAGTAGGCTCTGTCAGTATGTACTCTGTCAGTGTGGAAACAGCAGGGAGCACAGAGGGCCTTTCACAGAAGCCAAAATAAAGACAGGCATGCAAGGAACACCTCAATGTTCATTCTTCCTGAATCCTGACTGCACAGACAATCTTGTTTGTATGCGCAGTACAGCAATGTACACAACCACACACACACACAAACATCCCGCCCACTGCCCTAGCAGTCACCTCAGTCTGTCAGTGCCACTGTCACACTGCTCACACCTCAGTTGCCTTCGCACAGTGGGACAGGATTCCTCTGCTGCGATCCACCATCATGTGTTCAGCCCATTACAGAGTCACATCTGCACTGTCATACAGGCACAACACACGTATACGCTACACTCTCACACACACAAATCTGCAAAAAAAGAAATCTAAATGACTATGATAGCGAGTACACGTTTATTTAAGTTCAGGGTCTTATGCCTAGTGAGAAATATATGTGTAGTGGCGCACGCAGGCAATTATAGAGAACCGTATAGATGGATATATGCACGCACATCTTGGGCTGCTCTGAGGCACTGCAAACAAACTCTTCCGAAGCCAAGGGTTCACAGGGATGGATGACCTTTCTGTACATGCTCCACTGCGCAGCGGTTGTATCATGCTTTGTTTGAATGTGCACTCCTGTGTCCACTTGTGTGAATGGGTGCGCGTCAATGTCTTCTGTGCAGCTGTGTCCGTTTGTCTGTGTGCAACTCTTGCGTAGCACTGCTGTTTTCCATCTCTCATCTGCAGAGCAAAACAACAACTTGTGTTGACCGCAGACAGGACCCTGTCTTGCCGCCCATTCACCCAGGAAACAAATAGAGGGCAGGAAGGAATGAGGGTAGAGACCCGAAAAAATGAGTTTGCAGTGCTGTACAGAGCAGACGTGTCTGGCAATGACTTGCGGGGCAATGGGAACTGTCAAGAGCTCTCTAAGCTCATGTCAGTTCTATAAAAAGAGAGACAAAGAATAAAGAAAATATGAAAAATAATCCCAAAAAGGCTCAGATGTGGGATTCAGTATCAAATATTAACATAATGTGAAGCAGGAAAGAGACGACTGAGAGGATTTGAACAACATCATCACTCTTAACTGAACCACACCAGTCATTTTAGGTTAAGAACAATATAATGCATGATTACACTTGTACTAAGTCTAAGGTTGACTTGTTTTACTTCAGTCATTATTCGGGAAAGTGTGCAAATTATTTAGATTGTTCAGACATCAAAAACTTGGTCTCTATGGAGAGACAGAGAAATAGAGCCAGGAAGGATTATTTTGCTCATAATTATCCTAAGTGATTTAAATAAAAAGCAATCCACTTATTTAGTAGTAGAGATGAAAAACTTAAAATACTAATGCATCATGGGTAAGTTGCACAAAACTCACAAACGTATCTTAGGAATGTTGATGACACTGGAGTATGGATTTAGAGCGTGTGTTTGTGAAAGTGTGCTTGCCAGACATAGTAGTATGTGTTTATGTAAGTGTGTGTATGTGTGTGGGGGTATGAGCCGAAACGGTCTTCATTAGGCTGACGGAGAACTGCCACACAACAATCAGCCATTAATTAGGTGTCAGAAGCATTTAACGGTCAGACACGCTGGCGGCCGATTCCCATGCCAGACACTAATAACAGCTACAATCTGCTAGAGCGGAAGCTCGGCTTACCCGGACGTGCCAGACAGCCCACATTTTACAAGAAAATTAGTAAATACATTCAGTAAAATTACAGCCATAATAGCTGGGCTTCCATTTAACATTAACTAAGTTCAGGCTCTTGAACCCCATTCTAGTCAAGGAAGCGGTTTGTTCCTGACTTATGCCGCTTACTGTATCTGCCTGTCATTGTGTCCAACACATTCGATGTACATAAAGGAACCAATTGTTGCTTGGAGCAGTTGTTTTTTTTTCGTGTAGTGACTACATTGGACCTGCAGTGTCTATGACAAAATTAGAAAGGCATTCAGCTGTTGTGAGGGCAGGTGTGTAATTAACAGTCCCACCAGAATCAACAGGGTATTTCTGGCTATTGTGTCCAAAATTTATTTGCTTTGGCTTTTCTGGAAAGCTGTGATGTGATTGACTTTGCAATCAATTACAGCAACTGCAGTTACATTTCAAGTTCAAAAGTTTTACCAAAGCTGGTGTTTTATAGATAACCATAACAACATGCAGCAAAGGCTCAGAAACATAAACAATAGCTGTTTGGCTTCAGGTTTAAATATGCTTCTGGAATAAATTGCAAACCAAATACTGTTTTGTTAGAAGGCTTAATGGAAGGCTTGCAAGGTTTTACTGTTGAATTAACTCTAAAGAATCCTATAGGTAGTGGATGAAAATACTTTACAAGGCCTAGGTTTTGCTTTGTATGAAGCAGCAAAATAGAGGATCAAAAGGTTCTGAACCTGGTTAGTCACGGAGGACACACAAACGCACACAGGACAACACACACAAGTCCAGGTGAGGATTTCACCCAAACGGTTTCATTGAAATAACAGTGGTGAGTCACTACTTGTGGGAGAACAGATGTCAAGAAACAAAAATTAACTCATAATACGCCTGCAAACACACAAAAAAAACTGGACTGTGGCCAAGTCTGGAGGCATCTACATGGCCCTATTCTCTTACAGTAGGTTTCTGTTCAAGGCTCGCTCAAACTCTGGTTGACATTTACAATCCAAATTACAAAAGGATTTGGTGCTCGCTATGGCAACTGTACAACTCCAATGACAGGACCTTTGGAGACCTGAAGACCATTATCCATTCACGTTCTGCCATTCAGTATATGCACCTCTCGTCAAACTCATCATTTGCACGTATACGTTTTTGTAAGATTTGCTTCATTTTTATGTTTCACTCATCTTTTCTGATTTGCTCTTACTTCATACTGAGACAATTAGGCCTTCTCTTAAAGAATTACAATTTCATTCAATACAGACGTTAGGCAAATATTATTTTACCAACCTAGCTAGCGAAACAACACTTACTCAATGTAACAGATTTTTCTCATGCAAGCAGGGTCCAAAATGAACAACCGCCAAGTGCCAAATTCCAGTAAAATGTGCATTTGGCCGGAAAACAAATTGGGAACACCTGCAAGAAGAAGGCTGGTAAATAATTCTCAATCACAGTGTAGGGCCACGTTTACATTTCTGTGTTTTTTATGTTTACCAGGTGAGACTTATGTGGCCCTCACTGCCTATACTTATTGTATTGTACTACAGTCAGCAAATCAAAACAAAGCAACTTACTACCATCTGTGCTTTCTACACAATGTGTGTCTATGCCGTACCAAGCACCTGCGTGAGTTATTGGAGATGTGGCAACAATTTCCTGGTGTTAAGAGGATCTCGTTGCTCCTTGCTAAAACTGAAGCTGAAAACCAGATGATGCAGTTTTATGGTCGGTAAAAATATTTTTGGCTGGTAAAATTTCTCAGTTTACCTGTTTTTGGCAGATGAGCCAAAAAGTTTTGAATTGCCCTACCCTGCATGGTAGACATTTTGACTATTCAAACATAGTTGTAACCGACAACATACATGATGGCTGAGTTACATATAGGTGTTCCAGTGATGGGGTGTGTACAGTGTGCTCATGGTCTATTGCTTTCCCTGTTACGACAAGTTAAAATGTCTGTAATGAGAATGGTCAACAGTATCTGTACAGTGATCCTATTTTCTTTAGGCGTCATGTAAATATAAAATATAACAATTATGAGGAGATCTGGACCACTCACTCACTTAAAACATGCATGTTATTATTATTTCTTTCTTTCTGTTGTAATCACTTCAGGTCCAACATCATTAGGACTCAATGAAAGTGTCTCAGCAGAAGGGTAAAACCAATCCTCTGAAAGGGGAAAGAAAAAAATGATTAGCATGCACACACATACAAAGTGCATTCATAACCTGCTCAGCCCAGAGAGCAGTGAAGGTAGTTAAACCGTAAAGAACTACAGTCAGCAGACAGTGGTGTTTGGGCTTTGAAAGATATCAAAGCTTGTCGGAGATGCCTCCTGAACATATTTACTCTATTATAAAGGATATTCCACAGTATCTGTTCCACAGAATTAGTTGTGCATTTTAACAAACTCCCTGCCTAATGCGGCTGCCAGCAGCTTGTTGGCATTTAAAAAGGCTGTGGCCTTCTCCACTCCCTGACCTTCTGCCAGAGCACACTAGCACACCATACACCATATTTAGGTTCTTTATTTAACATGAATACACTGAAGAAAACTACATTAAAAACATTAACATGGTACACTTCTTTCAATTTATTTATGTTTTGTAGTATATACTTACAGCTCTGTTTACACACATTCCAATACTAAACATGTGTAATTAACTTGTAAATGATTTCAGGTTTTCAAGTTTAATATTTCACTTAAGCCTAATCTCAATTATTATCCATTCAAACCATTTAACCCAACAGAGACGGCGGCCCGCCAGGCTTAAATTTCACACCGCCAGGCTAAGCATTGTTTATTTATTTATTTATTCAAAATAGGTTTGTATACATCAGTAACAAAGTTGAAAGCGCAATGGCGACATCTTATGGTCAACACGTGAACACATGACGGGTCTGAGGTCAGGTGTCTTTGTCTCACCTAACACCCCACAAACCACTGCTACTGTCACTACCCGCAAACTAGGCTACTTGTGATTGAACATAACGGGATGTGACAAAGAAAAGGCCAAAAAACGCTGGACCTTTTCTTCCGAGGTCAGACAAACAAAGGTGCCCGCTGGTTCACCTGTTGACCAGGAGTGCCGCGATGGGAAACATAGAACCAGGGGACTTAATCAATATTGGTTGGTGGACCCGAAATTTGTACTACGTGAAAATATTAACAATATTAAGTGCGCCAATTTCACAGTGGTTTAGTAGTAAAACGCCGCTATTAAATTCAGAGTTAGATAAGCTACGGCGGTAGCTGTTTTAATAATGTCAAAGTTTTGGTTTTAGGTATGTTTTGCAGAGTCTTTCACAGCCACCGCCAGCGGGCAACGCAGGGATCCTCGACCAGAGCTTTTATTGAAGCTCCTTGCACTACTTATAGACAAGATGTGCTAAACGCTCATCGCACCAGCATCAATATGGCAGCAAGCAGAAGCAAATGTAAACAATGCCACATTGTTTCAAATGTAAATATATGTCACTGATTATAATGAAATATCTATTATGAAATATCCAATAGTTAGCTTGCACTGTTTTCATGTTGTAGGCTTGTCAATCACTGCAGCATTCGAGCCAGTGATTAATATGGAGCATGAAGCTATAATTGGTGGTTTTAAATGCCTTTACTGGCTCCTAAAGCACCAAATTGCCCACAATACAAATTATGGAACCTTGCTGGATCTTGCCAAGCTGCTTGGCTGTGATTACTTCTCTAAACTTGAGGTAAAGGATTAAAATGTATATTTTGTGATGTTGACAAAGTTAGGGTTAGGGTGAGCCGCTCTTCCAACCTACCACCAGGCTTAGCAAGTTTTCTGGGGGAAACCCTGGATTTCAAATCATTAATATGTTGGATTTCCTATGGGAGCTACTGTGAAACTGCAATTTGACTTATCATGAGTCAGAGAAAGGTTTACTGGTTATTGGTTTTCATGGTAGCAGTGTGTTAGCCCATTAATTCCTCACTTGTCCCAACATTCCCATTACTCCAATAAGTGGTGTCCAATTCTTATATTAAAATTTCACTGTAGTAAATTAAAAACCCACTTGAAAAACTGAGAACAATATTCTATTTGAGTCCAAACCTGCAATTATAACATTACACAACCTATCATTATGTATTTCTTTGATTCATCCACGTTGGAGTAACTTTTTCGGTTTAGCTGCATTTCAGCTGAACCTGTCCTTGTTTTGACACATCAACAACAAAAACATGATAGCAGCACAACCTGCAACTGTGTGCTAAACCTCTGAAAGCATAAATCTCACCTAAAACTAGCTTACTGACAGGGGAAAAGCTCCATAACGGCTACAGACACATACATGGAATAATGGAGCAATACAGCCATGCACTATGTGTGCTAAACGTCCTCGATCAGGGTTTTTGAGGCAGATCACCGATCACTAGAAGCAGTATCGCCCATTACCGATCACAGATTACTGGGTCAATTTAAAGCTTTATGTTCATAGTGTACACATACACCTACATCTCTGTCTCACAAACACTGGCTTGCTGCCCTCTCTCTGCTCCTCTCTAACACAGGCTGCATGTATCTGCTCTGTTCACTTTGTTGGCCAGCAGTAAGTTTTATTAGGTCTACCTTTCCTCTGGAATAAATGAAATGCGTCAGGTGATCGGCTCTTCTGATCGGCGTTTATAGAGATTGCCAATCAAACTAATCAGAGGATAAGTCCATAACTATAGGTGGTAGATCAATCAGAGCACCTTTAATATGTGGAATGGAAGCAAACAGGACTATAACTAAAAAACAATAAGAGTAGAGAGTTCGCAGCTGGCCTGATAACCTTTTTGACTTCTTGTTCATTTGTTTACATGTGTTACATGTTTGCTTTTGTTATTATTTCTCTTCTTGCACAATGAGGATTAGTTCTTGCTGGAGGCTACTAGTCACATTTAATTCAAAAAGTGGACTGCTTTGTTTGTAGCCAAATAAGACTGACTGTATTGCTAATATTGTGAGAGGGCAGTATACATCAGTAGAGGAAAGACAGGAATATAATATGACTGCTGAATGATGCTGAATATGTAAGCAAAATCATTCAAACAATCAATGTAAATTGCTCTTTGTCAAACAATTACTTTTGTGCATCTTTTCGAATCAAAGCCAATTTTACCAGAGTGAGCAGCAACAACATCCAAGGAAAGTATCTCTTAGGGGCTCAGCAGGTTATAAAACCCCTCAACCCCTCCCTTCAAATTACAGACACAAGCACACAAACAGAGCCATAATATACCCCCGAGTAAAACGTCTGTAAGTCCATGTGGAGGGAAAATACAACATTAGGATTGTCGTATTGGATCCAGGTTTCTACTCTTCCTTCACTTCTGTCATCACGCCTTCATCTGGCCAACTCCCAGAGTTAAGGGGATGAGCCTCATTTTTCAATTAGGCACTAGACTCACAAATGCTTCACTGCTTTCTCATCACCCTCATCAACTTGGCCCCCACCTTCCTCTATCTCATGCTAATAGAAAGGAGGGGTGGGGTCGAGGGGGGAGTCGATAGAGACACTATTGTAGAGCAGTTCTGATGGATGCAGAAGGCTATGTTTGCTGGAAGGACTCCGTCCACTGCTCCTTTACTTTCAGAAAAAATGTGATCGCTTATGTTGACTTATTGTTACACCAAACTCCTCATACACTGATTGGTTCACATTTTGATGATGCAGTACTACCAATACGTAGTTCAAATGCATTTATAATTCACCTGAGACTCTGATGCAGATCTTAGAACTACAGTAAATAATTAATTTAAAGTAAGATATATGAATACAAGCAAGGTTGGTTTAAAAAATGTATACAAAATGACTTCATGAAATATTGTGTGCATGTCTTTTTTCCTTTTTCAAACACCTGCAGTGACTTAATGCTGAGGAGGCAGACTGAGTCGTGCGGCGGGGCTGCCTGTGTTTTTTTCTTCGGCTGACCCAGTTGGGAGGCACATTGAATATGCAACTAAGACACAGACGGAAGAGAAACTTGGCGACACATGACTGAATAATCATCACGGTACTTTAATATTCAAGAGAGAGAAGGAGTGCGTGCTATAACATTAGGGAGGAAGCAACAAAATATGGGAGCCATGGAGGTTGAGATCCGAGGAAGAGCAGAAAAAGGGGAGAAGAGGACTAAGGAAGGAGAGAAAAAAAGATGAAAACAGACAACGGTGGAGCGCAAGGAATGCAATAAGACATGAAGAGATAAGAGTTCTCTTCTATTCCCAGTAGATACTTTCAGAAGCTCAGCAAATGTTCCTAATTCCCTCTGCCTCCGTTAGCCTTCTTCTCTATAGCTACAGATTAAACATGAATAAAGAGTTAGCAAAGAGATGGAGAGGAGAAGGAGAAGAATAAGACGGAAAAAAGGACTCTGGTGGTTGCCATGGTGATGAGAGGGGAGAGATTCCAGAGTGGTCTCGGCCATTACACAGTGTGTTGGGGAGATGGACTGTGCAGCACTTAGGCTTATTGCAGTGTGGGCTGAAACAGAACAGATATCTAATATAGACGAGATGGGCTCACACCAAAATGGTGGATGGTAAGCACAGTCCTAATAAAGAGAGGCTGTACAATACTGAGGTTTTACTGCCAAAAGCTGTGCTGAGAAAAGCTAATCAGGCTAAGAAAAAAAGACATTTATCCCATTTGAGAAAAAGGAAGGACATCCACTGAGAAAAAGCCACATACTCAGTGACATCTACAGAGACATATTAAGGCACACAGACAAACGTATCCACGTGCATACATTAATCCTGTCCCATACAATCATTCTATCTACAAAGCCAAGAACAACAGTTGTCTTCCTTGCCTGGGCAGTGGGTCATATGTAATGAGGAGGCACAACAACAGTGGTTTCCTCTCCAATTGTGCATTAACAGAAAAGAAACAGAGCAAGATCAATTTCAACAAACTCGTCCTCAAAAAAAAACCTAGAGATGTTTCCTCATGGAGTAGAGGATTAACAAAAGGGAAAAATAGTGCAATTTACCCATCAATGACAGAAAATCTAAGATGAATACAGTGGATACTTGATAAAGACCTGAGAAGTCCACTGAAGTACTCGTATGGCATTTGTATAAATACAAACACACATACACAACTGAACCCCATGCTTTACAAGAAGATGTAAGCTGAAGTTTCCACTTTAACAATTAAACTAAATATCTGGCTGCTGACTTCTAATACTTATCGTTTGGAACCATGGCGGAGACATGACGCAGCTGCATCACGGCTGTGACGCAAGTAAGCTGAATTCTGGGTAATGGCCACCTACACACAGCTGGAATTCTTTACTTTGAAAGGACATTATTCACAAGTTTACTTTCCCTGAGGTAAAAATAACATCCACTTGCACTGTGAAGAGTATGTGCCACTAAATAGCACAGAAATGGAAAATTATGGAAATAAAGACGCACGCAATTTGACAGGCTGGTTATGGTATAAGTTGGTCGATTAAGGAGTGTCGTTATACTACGGCTGAACTATGGACACGCAGTAATACGCAGTGCTTTCTGTAAGACAATAAAATTAGATTATGTAGAATCCCATTATGCATATAGTCTTGAGGTTGTCCATCACATTTTACTGCTGCCAACTTGTGCAGCAAGAGAAAAGAGGGGAAAAAATGATTATGAGCCAAGTTTGTTGTGAATATCTTCGGCTCAAATGGAGTGTAACAAACTGCTTAAATAAGTAACAATTGTGGAGACAGGGGGAAACAAATGAGAAAAGGGTAATCTGACAAACAGGACTCAAGCTACACAATACTATCTGTGAAGAAATTACTGAAGGGGTGAATACAGGACAGTGATTGGAAGTTTCTACATGAGCAGATTTTAAAATTACCACCCAACAAACGCCATATACTGGTAACTTCCTGAGATGATAGAGAGGGAGATGTCTGATCATGCACAATCTTTGGTCGATGCCTGTTTTCAAACTTGTTCCCCGCTGACCATTGTGCTCTATTTCTAACTGTGACCTAATCAAATCAAAGCAGAACAGTGGCTCTATGCCAGTGGCTTCTGGTCAAACTCACTTTATACAGCGCAGCACAGAGCACACTTCCTGGTGTGTCTTGGCTTCCTGGGTAGTTCAAAAGCAAAAGAAGTTGTTTGAAACTTAATAGTATGAGGCTGCCACACAATACAAAGAAGAAGATCTATTGTGAAAATTTACTTTTTTAAAGTTTAAATGAAAACGTCAAAAAAGTGGCATATATCATATTGAAAAACATATTTGCTTTGGCCTATATGGAATATACACAGAATTCATTTTCTGGTTTGTTTACCTAGGCTGCTCTTACCAACTGGCTGATTTTAAGCCTCGTGTTAATTATAATCAGTAACCAGATAAAACAGGTCTAGCCACAGGGTGGAGGTTCATTATCTCTGGCTTTTGTGCCAGAGAGCCCTAGAGGGATTTCGGCAGCACAGAGAAGTCAAAGAACCCATGTGCGCCACGAGGAAGAGGTTCAAAGGAAGAGCAGAGTAGGATATCAGAATTAAAGGAAGCAGTAAAGGGATGTGGTTTCACTTCATGTGAGGAATAAAGAATAGAGTGCTAAGATTCAAGTGTGCATATCCTGTGTAATGAAGGCCAACTGTAGGTGGTCTTCAATCCATTCACTTACTGTCAACTGATGGTTTTGCATATCTCCTGTATTTCTCACTCTCCAATTAACATTCACTCTAACCTACAGGGCAGCACTACGTGTCAGCACAGCGGGGCCTCTCTTTTCTCCCATGTGACATGGGTCATTGCAGTTGGTCTCGCCAATGTCATGTGAGGTGGGTGACAGGTAATTATGGCTTTGCACTCGCTTCCTCTGGTACCCAAAAGGTTCGAACTGCCCTCAACCAGTCTCCCTGGGACCAAAGTCACCACAAGATTTAAAATTGACACTACTTTACATCATTCACTTGGCTCTATTGGTTTATGTGTGTCGCTGGCTGTATAGCGTGCGCATGAGAGTGTATGACTGCATGTAGTACAAAAAAGAAAGATAAAGTAGCAGCTCAAGCAAGCTAAAAGTCTTCAGACTTCCAAAATGAAAAACATTTTTTAGTGTTAAATTTCTATAGCTACCTGTTTTTAAAAAGTTTAGTTAAAAACATTTGCAGCAAGAGACAATTACATCATCCAAGGTCAGAAGCTAGACAAGTCTGACAGTTTTGTTTCCACTAGTGAGAAAGAAAGGCATGACGCCCCAATTGCCTCCCAGTGGAGTTAACAAACAGTCTCTTTGCTCTTTTGTCTTTGGTTTTATCTAGTCACGCAGTGTGGTCTCAGGCCTCCCGAGTCACTTGATGCTGCTTCATCGAGCCACATCCCCACAATCACAATATCTCAAAAAGACTGACAAACTCCTGTCAGGTAATTAGCCTAATTAGTCATTCGCCTGTATTTCCTCCCCCTCCCCAAGCTCGCCTTTCCTCCTGCGTGGGTTTGAAGAGTGCCATCGTTAATATCATCCCACCATGGGTCATAAAGCATTTCATGTCATCATGATAAAGGTCCCAGTCCTGGCCTGGGAAGGGAGAGATGATAACTTAGGCCCGATAGAATGGCTTTAGATCTACAATTGTTCAGTGCACACTGCTAATTTTGTACTATAATATGAGTCATGGTATACACCATATTCTCTCCTCCTCGCTTTTTTACCCCCTTTTTATTCGGATATTTGAGAGGTTTTGCTCACTAGCACTTAAGCCTTTTCCCATTAAGGTACGGAACACTGGCTGAAAGATCCCACAATATTGAAAATGATTGGCATAAATTGCTGCCATGAGAGCCATGATGTCAAATTTAATTAAGGAAGATTTGACTTGAATATGAGTCCAACATAGTGTGACTTATGTGGTTTACGGCACAAGTACTTTGAGATTGATCTTAAATGGATCCCATCCACGTTAACGCTTTAGGAAAAAACATGATGACTTTTCCTTTGGCTCATAAACAAATAGCAAGGAAGTGGTGTTACCTTCATAGGCGGCTTTGAATCCCTGTCCGCTGACCGCATAGTCAGACAGTAGCCACAGTGTGAGCCTAGAGCCTGTACTCACAATGGGTGAAGGCAGCTGGAACCCCGTTAACCTGGGAACAAATGGACAGAAGCACAATAACGGTCAGACAAAAAAAAGATCCAATCAACAGCACAGTTGGTTGCAAGGTCAGGTATGAAGCCCGCTTCCATCAAGCCAGCTGTTCCCTCAGGCATTCAAGGATAACTTTTTGTATAACGAGGCTCTGAATCATCCACAAATTATTAAAATCCCAAGACCTCAACAGGACAGAAAACCTCAGCAGATTTCCCTCAGTGAAGACAGAGTAACTGCGATTATGTATCCCCCGTAAATTAGAAACACAGCAGCAGCCAGTGCGGGAATGAACAAACATAAAATTGTCGGACTCTGAGTCAACAACCATTTCTAATAACCAACCAGTGCTTTTTAGAAGTGCAATTCAACTGGAACAGAAAATATGTTTGCCATTTTTACCAGTAGTGTCGATCTGACCATGTTTGGTCTGGTATCTTAGGTACGCAATTTTCTTTTCATGTTGGATGTCACTTCAAGGCTTGTTTCACTATCAGTCTGACACAGTTATAGAAACCCACTTGGTAATATGGAGAACTACACTTACTTATTTCAGTGCATCCGTTTTAATATCAGTACTGTTACTCAACTGGACCTGTATTTATTTTTTTATTTACCATCTCAGAGCAGAAAATTGGCCCTAACTTGCCCAAAATTAGTGAGAGACATATTTGATCTTACTTTTAGATAAAGAAGTAAAAATGTTGCAACTTTTTAACTATATCTTTAAGATTTAGGAGAAGAGCTGAGCTGTTCCAACTTGTAAGAAGTTCCCAACAAGTCAACGACAGGAGAAACATCTACTCAAATTACTACAGGCGTGAAAATGCAAAATTAACGTTTTGTTAGTTTAAAAATAAAGATACCGATTGGATTGAAACATTTGGTGCCTGATTTTGTAATGGATAGAATTAGTTGCACTAGTTTTGTAATTTTATATAAAAACACAAGTTATTATTCATAATTTAGGACATGATGGGCGCCCGGTTAGCTCAGTGGGTAGAGCTGGCGACCCATGTACCGAGACTGAGTCCTCGCTGCAGCGGCCCAGGGCTGCGTGTCATCCCCTCTCTCTGCCCCCTTTCCTGTCTGTCTTCAGCTGTCACTATCAAGTAAAGGCAATAAAAATAAAATAATAATAATAATAATTTAGGACATGACATTTGTAATTACTGCAACTTGAAGATCCAGTAACACAGATATTCAACAATTGTTTAATTATAATACAAAATAATACATTTTAAGCAATATGGTGCCTGTGTTGGATTTGTCAGTGTCATGTGTCTTGAACAGCTTGCACGATATAACACCACATAATATTATTGCTCTAAGCACAGACAAGGACACATGCTAAATCAATCCATACCACAGTATCGACACGTATTGGTTATGCATGCATGGTGTTTGATGTTGTGGCCAAATGCCCCAGGTGTCCATCACTCACAGACGCCCCCAGGCCATGTCAGCAGAGCGAAACTCTGCCTAAATTATTGTAGCCAAGGCACATGCACATTTAATAGGACTTCTTACGCAGTGAACACAAAAACAAGATGTAATTGGCAAGATCTACTGCGAGACTGAATTCAACCGGGGTAAAAGTGAATAAAATTCTATTTAAGAAGAAGACGATATACTTTATTAACTCCCCAATGGGGACATTTTTTTAAATCATTTTAAGCTGTTCAGTTTGATCATATTTTTGCCTTTCCTAGTGCATTAGTACACAAGTGATGCCATTTTCTGCATTTCATTTTGTTTTTACAACAATAAATATTACAATAAACTAAGATAATTCATTTGGTTTTATGGTTGTGAGTGTGTGTAAAACTTTGATGCTATTCACCCTCAAAGGAGAACGTCATAAATAACTTCTGCAGTGCTGCTCTGAGGTGGTTCTAGGAGTGATTCAAAGGTACTTAATAAACATGGGCTCATGATTCCTGCTTCACTGGGGTTTTGTGTGGTGATGCCCGGACCTGGAGCTGATTAAACTGGTGACAAATGTAATATTTTCTTTGTACAGAATGCTCAAGTGGTTTAATTGCTTTTCCAGCAGTTACTAAGTACACAGGGTTTTTTTCTTTGTTTCCAATGTTAATAATAAATAGCAGTTAAACAAACAATGTGAGTTCAATTGTCCAAGCATAACCCCCGTACCGTCATTATTACTTGCCATTATTTGAGACTTCTTGGCAATAATTAATATAACTAACCTAACTCCTGGATAGTTTTGCGCATGAAAAAAAAAAAAAAAGAAAGTATACTGAAAATTAAACGCAAAATAAAGCCAAAGCCATAATTCAACCTTAATATAGCATGAAGCTTACCTTTATATAAATGCCATGATAACTTTATCGTTTTAATTAGGACAAATGTTTGTTTAAATAGCAATGTAAGACGTTGAATTTGAAAATAACTTACTTACTTAGGGGGTAAGGTTATCAGTAACGCTATTCAGACGGTCAGTGTCATGCGGATATTAACCAGCTGTAACTTGTTAGCCAATTAACATTTCCAAGTTAGCCACACTGCAAAATTAAACTTAATTAAACTGTCTGGTTGGGTTTACCAACTCTGCTAACTTACATGCGTATGTGTAAGTTATGTTCAGCCAAACAGAGAGAAAAGCACCACAGTCTCTCTATAGTGTTAGCGAGTTCTGTTCACAGTTTCAGCAGCTAACCGGCTAGCTAGGTAGCCCAGTTTGCGACTCCACTCCATTCACTGCGTAGTGTTTGCAGACGGGGCTGCTAGCTAGGTTAGCAGTGACCGGTATCTCATAAATAAACATTTAGCTAAGCGTGTCACCTCAATCATTTACGTGTATCACCTCTGAATGAGTGGTTCCGGAGCGTCCGGCTGAGGAGTAGCTCGTCCATTCAGTCTTATGAAGCTAGAACTAAGTTAGATAAACAGCTACGGTCAGAAAGCTGTCAACAGTGTCATTAAAGGCGTCAGGTATCTGTGACTCAGCATGGCACAGTAGCTTGTCATTTCTGAGATTAATGAAGTAACCCTGGATCAGATGTTCATTGGGGATTGTCCTGGGTAATGGTTTGGTGTCCTCTGGTTGCACAAAGGTGAACTGCATGAAGTGAGCTTGAATTGGAATAACATGGCCTAAATGTGCTGTTTTCAATTTAAAAATGAAAACAAATATAATATATATAATTATCCTATATTACTGTAAGTCCCAGTATATCCAACTACCTAAAATGTCTACACTCACACACACATATTATAGCCCCTAATCTCAGTATAAATGACAATATCATTAGCTTTGTACTGATCAAAATAAATAAATAAAACACTAATGCTATCTGATTCCCTTATTATTCTCGAATAACCAAATCACATTATTGTCATCCTGATTTTCCGAGGCAATGGCAAACAGAATCATTATGTTTGGGGATGTTTAATAAAGTTTTGTAATGAGTAGTATGGCAAATAAAATCTCAGAGGGACTTATAACCAATGTACTAAAATGATGTTGAAAACAAGTTTTGAGTAATGAGCCTTGTCTTATTAGGACCAGCTTTCAACAGCAGCTTTACCAGGTTCAGCTATTAAATCCATTTAACATGTTTGCCACCCACATACCAGCACTATTCACATACACACGCACATATTAATTAAAAAACAGGTGTCCACTGTTCATTTGTTGCCAGTCATGTTGATTCATCCATGCACACACATAGATCCCTGATTTACAGATTCTAATAAATGTTGTTCACCTTACCTTTAGCTCATCCTTAAAATTTCTCTACCAAAGTGCCACTTTAATTTTCATTTTATGTTCCCACATGTACTCTCTCGCTGCATGTGTATCCCACTCTGTACAATCTATTACATCCCTCCCTTTTATCTCCCGGTGTTAAGAGAGGCCTCAGCGTTTCAGTTAATCCTTAAGTAGCACATTGGAGGTGGGGAAAAATTGCAAAACACCAGTGCTGGAAAGATGAATTGGATGAAAAAGGGAAGAGGACTTTAATATATGCATGATTTCACTCCTCTCTGTGAGATTGTCACGGTGGGATATCAGCTAAACGATGGGACACATGTTCATGCAAATAGCCCCTTCGCTGACCGCAAATTGAGTTGGAAGGCAGCCATCTTGGTTCAGCAGCGCACTGCGGGGAAGGGGGGGTTGATAGAGGGTATGATGGCTGATGGGTGGGGGTGGGGGTTTCTACTAACTGGGGGGGATTCTTGCCGCATCCAAATCGTGATCATCTGGCATAAGCCAGATATGGCCCCGAATCATTTTTCCAGGCTAAGAGAAAACAAAATGGATACCGTCAGAAAACACACAGAAACTGGCTTCACATGCGAAGGCAGATTAAATATTGCAATGTGATATGGGCTGTGGCAATCTGAGGCGTGCAGCCAGTATTGTGAAAAAGCCAGCTGGGGGATTGCCCGTTATCGAGGAAAAGATGCGAGATATGATTGCAACTGAGCGATACGACAAAAAATGGATTTACAAGAGCAGGTGTCTCAAGTGAGTGTAATATTGATGGAGGGAGAGTTGAAGAGAGTGAAGGGACAGGACAAGAAGAAAGAAAGAGAGGGATAGAGAAGTCAAGGAAAATAGTACAATTATGGGAAATCATTGGCTGTTTTCTACTGTAAAGAAAGCTGAGTAATCTCAGGAATTAGGGCCTTTGAGGAGAAGAACAGGTGTATGTGTGCATGGCTGCATCCACACTTAACAGTATATGCTGTGTGTTTGTAAGTGTTTGCATACGTCTGTGTCTGTGTGTGTGCGTGCGTGCATGTGTGTGGGTGCAAGCACAAACACACACGGAGGGAGCAGAGGTCTATTAAGAGGGCTTTCCACCTGACTGGCCTCAGCATCTTCTCAATGAAGAACCTCTGCTTCCAATTATCCCACCACTATACCTATGGGAATGAGAGAGGGAGAGACAGACAGAGAGGGAGACAGGGTATACGTGCAGAAAGATGGCTGCATAAGAAAAGAGATGAGATATTGTAATGAGGAGATGGTAGTGTTGAAGAGGAGGTTGAGGGAGGGCAGAGTATGAAAAGTAGGGAGGTGAGAGAAACACATCAGTATGTGGGAATGTAAAAAAAAAAAAAAAATCCAACTATGAGCCTGACTTGAGTGAGGATGAGTCATGGTGAGAAACTCCTTCATTAGGCTCTACAGCTATTCAGGGATTCATGCTCACACACTCACGCAAATCCAGTTTTATTCATTTGAACATTTTCGTGCGCGCATGTGTGTGTGTTTGTGATCTCCCCCCAAATAAATGCGTGTTTACAGCTGTAAACAGACAGAGACTAAATCAGGTCATTCGTCCTTTAATCTTATTCACTGAGTCAGTGTGTGTGTGTATGAGTGTGTGTGTTCTTATGGTGGAAGGTAAGCACACTGCTGATACAGCTGATTTTCCCCCAGAAGGAGGGAAGAAGAAGGTGAAAAAAAACAGAAGAAAAATAGATACAGCAGCAAGATTTTGATGGCTGAGTAGAGAGGAGACATTAGCCAATAAATGATGGGTGGTAGGAGAGAGACAGGGAGGGAGGGTGTGACATGCAGAGTGAAGAACTGTGTGTGTATTTTTTACGTGTATTTGTGTGTGCTCTTTCTATACGAGACCCTGTGCAGCTATAACTTGTCAGCGGTCAAGGCCAGGGGCTGATGCTTCTGTTGTGCTCTGTAAGCTCTAACTCTCCACTGGCTGCCTATCACAATAACAGCAATGCTGAGAACTGGCGTCACAGACTTTGCAACACACACACACACACACACACACCACACACACACACCCACCACACACACAAATGGTTCAAGTACCAGCTCTTACGTGTGTTTTTGGCAAAGGGAAAATATTCTTCCAATGCTAAATTAGACTTATTTTCTTGTTGTTGTTTTTAAAAGGAGAAAAAAAGTATTCTCAAATCCAAACTGTTGCCTTTCAGTCTCTCTGTGTGTGTGTGTGTGTGTGTGTGTGTATGTGTAGGTGCATGTGTCTGTGTATGACTCATCACTGCTTCTTCTGCTTGCAGAGAAAGAAGCTGACCGTGTAGCCTAGTGGAGGTTAAAATGTCACTCCATTCCCACACACATGATTTGATTCCTCTAACTAATAGGAAGACTTTCACAAGCAATTACACTGTCTTTCTATCAGCCTCCTTATCCTTTCTCTTTGGGTAAGCTGTAATGTACCGCGTCACTTTGCCCAAGGGTGTGATCTGGCCTTGATAGAGTTTTACAGTTAGCCTTCAGCTCTTTCAGTTTCAATTTAAATTCCTGTAATTTTATCCAAAAGGCTGCAAAGGAGTTACCAGTCATCACAGTGGAAAGCAGTTTGGCAGGGGAATAAGACATTCAAACCCCCGATATATTTATAACTGTAAGAGTGGACATTTTTTTCATTTCTTCTTCTGCAAGTTTTGTTGTTACATCTCATTGTCCAGAAAGCATGCAGCTCCACAACAAAAGGTGAACCTCGCTGGAAGCAGCAACAATTTGTAAATCTCATACACAGCTTCCCACAGGTCCCACAACGCATCAATATTTCAGACAAGACTGACATCTTTTTGAAAGGAATGGGCAATTCCTTCTGTCTGTCTTGTGAAGAAAGACGGGGTGTAGCATCTAGATGTTGTTTATTCATTCGTGAATGGACATCACAAGGATTGCGGCCATTCGGCGGTGAACAGCAAAGGTAGGGAGAGACTCTCAGATGGTCTCTGACGCTGAAATGCTGATGGGAGTAAATCAACCACAGTCAGCGCCAACTGAGAGTACAAACCGCATGAAGTCATTAACAACCAAGTGTCTCCAGAGAAAGAGGAGGAAAGAAGGTGAAGAGGGAGAGAGCTGATATAAGGGAAAAAGCAGAAGGAGGAGAAGGTGAGAGGAGGAGGAGGAGGAGGATAGGAGTGGGAGGAGAAAATATTAGCAGTGACTTGAGGAGATTTGAACAGATGAAGTACTCCAGAGAAAATAGGAACAGCTAAATAGAAGTGTGTGGGGGAGTTTGGCTGGGAAAAACAGACAAAATGTGAAAACTTAAACAGCAAAATAATGGAATATAAACTCCAGAATAGAGAGACGAAAAGGGGTGAGAGAGAAAGCCAATGCAATGATAAAAAACAAGTGTCAAAACAGTGATAGATAATGATTTTTGGGCCATAAAAAGGGCACGGATGGCAGCACAGGACTGATTAGTTGTAATTTGTTGTGCAGAAATGCTAAAGTCATCGGCAGCGAAATTAAAGGAGGTGTAAGTGTGACTGAGTGGAAGGGTTTTGGAACGCTATACCAGTGGCTTTACCAGAGATTGGTGCTTCATAGTCTTAAATTCTATCGGTGTCTTCAATCTAATTACACCTAAGGGTTGGAGTAAGTATGGAGTTATTCACACACACACACACATACACATGCAACTTTACTTCCCCTGCAGTGTCTGTTGGTCAGTGATTGAGAGAGTGATGTGACTGGTTTATCTTCAGGCTATCTGCACTCCATTAACAGTGTATTACACTGTCCTGATGCTATCTGCATCTGCTCAACACCATAGATACCTGTGAGGCAACACAGATGGCTGCACAATCCCTCTTGTTTAAAATATACAGAATACTCAGCCAATAATGAAAGCCCATGCATAGTGCTTTAATGATTATTTAAATCCTTCACAACACTGCTTGATTTGTTGACAGATATGCATATGGACATGATATATGTCATGAAGATATCCCCAATTTGGAGTCTCTGTATAAAATCTGCAAATGAACAACATCAAGGCTCTGACAGCAGAAGTAAGGAAGTAAAAAATAATTGCATTCTTTGTTCATTCGTTCCATCTTTGTTCATTCGTTCCACCTTTGTAGAGACATAAGTCAATTACACTTACAGCAAACAAATCAAGGCTGACAAATAAAACAAGGTGACGTTCACACGTCCACTGTGTTTCCCGCCGCTCCGCACAAATCGCTTTGCAATAATCCTCGGGCAGAAAACAATTAAGGATAAAATAAAACTAATTCAATGTCGTGCCACTCTGGCCCCTAGGAAAGTGACAAAGCTAAGTAGTAGCCATGAGAAATGTTGTTGTTTACTCGCTTGTACCTGTGTGCACGGTCTGTGTGTGTGTGTGTTTGTGCCTTAGTACACAGAGCAATTATGACACCCAAGGATGTAGTAAATGATCAAGGAGAGAAAAGGGCAGACACAAGAGACTCAATTGTAAGCAAATACAAAATAAAGTTGGAAGAAATCCTACAATACATGACCACAAACATCATACAGCTATCCTGCCTTTTATGTATCTCTTTTCTTAGAGATATGGAGGGTGTTTGGTAACAGTTTTTAGCGTGCTGCACAAAATGAATTCATTATCACTGTAGTATAGTTGTTGTGTAAATACTCATCTATGTGAAAATAATACTAGCAACAGTAGTAGTGTGACGGTCTGGTCATGCCTAAATAAACAGATTATATAACACACAGCACTAAGAAGGTCAAATAATGTGTTGGTGAGTCAGCCTTAGAAGCATCAAGATATTGATGCATAACAGAGAGAGTTGGCTAAGCCCAGTGGTGCAAGGAATGTAGCATGATGGAAAAATGTAAGCGATAAAGCAACCAAACAAACAGACGTACACTTGGGTAATGAGGTAATTGAGTGCAATTTTGCCTTTCCCAGAATCTCCCAGATTAAAAGGATATGTTATTTAATCAAATTGCAGGACTTTGCCACTTAGTATATAGCACACACCCAATCCCTCTTTCAGCAGAGGCTTTTCCTTCTAAACTGTCTCTGACTCACCGTCTCCCTTTGCTCCTTTCTGTGCTACTGTATACAGCCAAAAGTAAGTGGACAGCCCTGTCAGCATACTTGGTGTACTTGAGCTAGGTTGGTAGCTAGCAATGTAGAAAGATGTTGTTCAAAATCTAAATTCTGCCTTTAAAGTTCTGATTTGGCTGTTTTAGCCTGTTTCAGCATCACAGTACCCCATGCACGTAGCCAAGTTCATACAGAAACGGTTGTCTGAGTTTGATTTGGAAAAACGTGGCTGGCCTGCACAGAACCTAGATCTTAACCCCATCCACATACCTTGGGGATGAACTGGAACACCAACTATAAGCCTCATTGGTGAATGGTAAATGGACCTGTACTTGTAAAGCGCCTTTCTAATCTCCCGACCACTCAAAGGGCTTTTACAGTACATGCCACATTCGCCCTTTCACACACGTACACACAGCAATGGTAAAGCCCATTGAACGGAAACTAACTACTCATTCATGCACATTTACACACCGATGACACAGCACCGGGACTGATTTCGGGTTCAGTATCTTGCTCAAGGATACTTCAACATGCAGCGGGAGAAGCCGGGGATCGAACCAACAACCTTCCGATTAGTGGACCACCCACTCTACCTCTGAGTCACAGCTGCCCACAACTGATCACATATGGGTGTAATATCCACAGGTCCACATTCTTTTGGCTACGTGGCATTAATTGTTCATGTTTGCGTGTATGTGCAGTGTAAGCCATTAAGGTTTCTTCAAAAGAAAATGCATGCAGCTCTGAATCTATATTCCAAATATAATTTGTACTGCTCTCTTTCTCTCTCTCTCTCTCTCTCTCTCTCTCTCTCTCGCTGTGATCTTCAGTTGCTCCCTCGCTCTGCAGAGGGATGCCACTAATAAACTCAAAAACAAGGTTGGGCATAAGATCTGATTAGCCAGCAGGGCTAACAGGGACACAATGACCGATGGAGCGCCCAACCAATGCTATTTACTTTCTACCCGTTGCTCTTCTTTCATTCCTGTGGCAATGATGATCAAAGAGCAGCAGAGGGAAGAAGACAGCAAGGGAAAAGAAAGAGGAGGGGGGTTAAGCAGTGGTGTGTTTGAGTGTGTGTACAGCAGTGGTACTGAATTAGCTGCAGGCTCTCAGAAACACAGATTTACTCATATGTCATTCAATTTGTTTCTCTATAAGGTTGATGGTCTCTCCTTTAGCCCCCCCTTTACCTGTAGAAAATAATTAATTAAGTTTGTCCTTTTTGTATAGAGACCGGATTCATCTGTTTTATTTTAGTCCTTAACATCTCTGCGCTTTTCTGTAAGTAATTTCTATTGATTGATTTAGATCCTTTATGATGAAATCAATGACAGTATGTTTACAGCAGAATATGGAGCATTAACCTTCGACTTTCCAACAACAAAATAAGCACAAGTGCAACTGGTCACATGCAACAAGTGTCTAATTACATGCCGGCAAATCCTTTAGACACAGTACGCCTAGTGTGTACGTATAAGCATGTGTGTGTGTGTGTGTGTGTGTGCACAATATGTGCGCTTTATCCATTATCACATTTCACAAGGTGTTTGGATAACTAATTAGACTGCTATGCTATGTGTCTCCAAGGGATGAACAAGAAAAAACAAAGGAAAATGGTGAAATCAAGGAAGAAAAACGTGACTGCAGCAACACTGAGGAAAAAACTGCAGAATCAACACAGAATGGAAAAATATGCCGGGGATTTGCCTAAGCCAGGAAACAAATGGTGCACAAGGAGAATGTCTGTGCTTCACAGTCCCATAGAAACCAGCTAAAGGGAATGTATTTCTTCTGTTTTTGGGCTTGTGGTTAGGGTGGAAAATACCAAAAGTTCCCTACCACCACATTGTTTTCGTTGGCTGTCTTTCTGTTGTTGTTTTTTTCAGCTGTGAGAGTCTGTGGTTGTACAAAATGTTTTAAAAACTTTTATTGAGATCAGTCTGAGAAATAATTTTGCATATGTAACAGTCACAAAAGGGCTAAACTTTTAAACATTTGCTGATGTGCTTTAGGTCAAGACAGGTCCAACAAATATAGTCCAACAATTTTGGCCACTATTTTGAGTTTTATCAAGTTTTATAGTGTCTACTTCTTCTACAAAGTATACAGTAAATTTTGGGATGCTTCTATTCTGAGTATTCACTGATGACAGTGATTGCATTGCATTGAGTCTACTGATAGGTTTCTTGAATATTTCTGCATATTTGTTAGTAGTCTTATGTCATTTATTTCCCCCTATTTGGCAGTGAAGACACAAACAGGTGGTGGGCTGCAGCTCTGCAGGTCTTCCTCTAATCATGACTGAAATTGCTCAGCAGGCAGACGAGATGATCTTCTTACATGTGTATTGACATACTCTGCTTGATGTGTTTTTGATTTTCCCCTGGAATCGCTGCATGCTTTTAGTCATATTTATTTTAAATTTGGATGTTTTCTTAAGGAGGCAAACACTATCTGAACCAGGAAAGTCACAACGCTGCCCTACATGAAGATGTATGCAAGAACCCATGAAAAGCAACAAATAGGTTGTATCTTTTTCTTTATCCCCAGATATTCCAATTCATTTTCAAAGCAAGACGTTAACAACATACATGACAGCAAATGGCAGAACATATTATATCATATTATTTGGAAATAGTAACATAACAAATAAAGGAATATGCTACATGTCTATTTGCTGTGGGAACTGAGTACATTTTTCAAATATTTAAGGCTGCCGAGATATTTATGAATTTTTGAAAAGTGTTCGAGAGCATGCATATGAGATGTGTTAATCTCTACTTGCATATGCATGGGAGCACAAAACATTGTTACTCTGCTAAATATATTATATATATTGTTTTGCAAAATAGGGATCACTTCCACCAACTTCCTTAACCAAAATGTGAAAAATTGGAGTTGGTGCTTTTTATCTAAAAAATTCCTCTCCTTCGTTTATGGATAAATTGTCAAGTTATGTTTATCATCATTATTGAAAATTAGAAATGCTCCTTGGTTGCAGCTTGATCAATCGAATATTAGTGGAAACTAAGAGAAGTCATGCAAGCAGAGAAAAAAATCTATGTCAAACCAGCTACCCAGTCAGCTCTCCCCCTTCCACAAAGTTAAATCCAGAAATGCTGTACACGTACAAACTGCTGCACATGCGCACTCAGGAGTGGTGCAGTGCCTCAGGTATTGCAAATTGCAAATTGTGACTGACGTGATTTGCATAAGTTGTCATGCAAATCAACAAAATGAATTCCCTGCAGTGAGAAAAGCATAACATCCGCCTCCCACCATCCCTTTGTTAGGTATGTTTATCAATTTATATCATGAAATTCTTTGTCTTAGTTCCTGTCATATTATGTGCTATTGCTCTGCACATTGAATGCTCTATGAATCTGCCAAGTTCCAAAAATTATAACAAACATTTAAACGGAATAATTGCAAATCAGCTTTCGTGTACAGGGCTAATTGGCAAAAATGACCTTGTGTTGACTGATACTGTATAAAGTTGCTATTATTTTTATTATATGAGCTATACACCTCTACCTTTTCAAAATAAGATATAATTAACTCAATATATCTGATTTGGCCGAGTCTCATTTTGCAAATGCTTCACGTGAGCATCTTCATCAACTGACATGGGCAGCAGCTAATCATTTTCTTATGTGTTGGTAATATATCTTTGGGCCTTTTTGCCTTTATTGATAGGGCAGCTCAAGATAGACAGGAAAGGGTGAAAGAGAGAAGGGGATGACACGGAACTAAGGGCCACTGGTCAGACTTGAACCCATGGCTGAACTCAAGAAAGCAAGAACTCTCAAGAAGAGCTGGGTACATGGGGAACTGAAATAAAAACTAGCTAAACCTGTGAACAGTGCATGGATTTATATAGTACATACTTTCTTTCCCTTTTGTTGCTCTTAACTGTAGTTTTCA
>NW_023340268.1:16241842-16261220 GCF_004916995.1 Morone saxatilis
TTTCATTTACTGTTTGTAGTGGTTGTTTGTCTATGTCTGTTATATTGTTAGTGCCTATGTCTGTATTAGAGGGTTGTATTATATGCTTTTATTCCTTAAAAGCCTAAACAGTGACTATAGGACTGCAAATGAGCTACAGTCCTGTAACGATTGCATTTTATTTAAATGTAACAATACATGCAGTGTCCCTGTCAAATAAATAAATAAATTCAGGGCGCTGCTGAAGTGTATCCTGTTAAGAACATTGATAGGCCTGGAGATAGGAGAATGTCAATAGCAATACACACAATGAGTGATACACAGGATGCAGGATATAAATTCACAGCCATCTAGTTGATTATTTCTCTAATCTGGGGTTACAGGGCCTAATAATTCTGCCTCACAGGTGAGCTGATGTCATAAATTTCAACATCGTTTCACTTTTTCCCAGCACGAGATGATGAAAAACAAACTATCACTCTTCCTCCTGTTTTTAGCAGACCGTCGTTAAAGCTGGCGTTGATAAGTGGCAGTCTCTCCATTAACAGCCCAGACTCAAAGGATCCATAAATCGTACAATGTGTGTGTGTGTGTGTGTGTGTGTGTCACTGTGTCTGCTTGCACATGTCTGGGGGTGTGTATGAAAAAAAATCTAGCTACATATCTCCACAGAGTGCATGTATGTGTGTTTGAATGCCGTCAAATAAGATGCTCAATCATGAATACCACAAACAAATAAAACCATGCAGCCTTGAAGCCATATTTCTCACACACACAGAGTCAAGCACTCCTCCTTCTCATTTGGGTATGCACTCCTTGTATACACAGAACATGTTTTGCAGACACACATTGAACAAGTGTTCGCCACAGCATTCACATGCTGTAGTCATTTTCCAAAGTATGTGTTGTGAAAGATTGATTGCCAAGGCCTTCAGTGAAGAAGAATTATCGCAGGGGCAAGTGTTCAGGCAGGAAGTGCCGTTGTACGTCACCCACTCTCACCGTGACCCACAGACATTGGCTCTTTATGAGCTTGACTCACACACAGTACTCGCTCACACATACGTATGAGACATGGATGGACACTAACACACCAAATGCCGGGAGGAGAAGGACATTTAATTAACACAAGCTTTGATGATGCATTGATGCTGCTAGCATTCACTACTGTAATGGATAATAATCTCATAAGTAATATAACCTAGAAGTGATTAAATAAAAAAATGATAGCTGCTCTAAAGCTAAAAACAAGTGTTATAAGTAAGAATATTAAATAAAAAACAACCATCTCTTTTTATGTAAGCAGCTGGTATCATTTAAAAGAAATATGATAGAAAATAATGCAGTGGGTCCACAGTATAATAAAAAGCTGTTACAGCCTAAAAAGTGTGTAACTACAGTTTTATCATGGAATACTGCAGTAAATGATCTGTGGAACTAATTTTGGTGTACAGCTGCAACTAACAATAGTTAACAGCTCCATCAATATTTTTATATAAATAATGGATTGGACGCAACAGGCACTTGTTTACAGGTTTTTCTAAAACCACCTGTATGCGATCGGCTCGGAACCAAACAGCAGACAAATAAAGTTAGCAACTAGCTTGTAAAGTGGTGCATTTAGCAGCTAAAGAGGCAGATATTTTCTCACTGAGGATTTGGCTGAGAGGCTACAGAGACAGTGAGACTTACAGGTCAGTGGTTCTCAAACTGTGGGGCATGGAACCACTGCAGGTGGGGCGTGAATAACAAGGGGGAAATTATATTGTGAAGTTGAATGAATGTGATTTATGTTGGAAAAATAAGAGTTTTCCGATGCTATGTGCTGACCTTTATTTAACTTAAATTCAAATTGGATTGTTTTTTATTATTATTATACTTTGGTTCCTCTGTGATTGTTAATAATTGCTAGAAACTGTGGAGTGACTTTTCTCTTTGGATCCTGAAACAACTGCATTAAGTAGACACAAACACGGCTCCAAATCTGCTGGAAAGATCAATAAACCAATGTTTGCTAACATGCTTGCCATATAGCTTAAAATATGAATATGTCAGTGTTATATTCACAACTTCTTTCTGCTGCCACCAACTGGCCAAAAAAGAAAAAAGATTGCATGTTTTGCGGGTTTAATTGATTGTGTTTAATAAATCATTTAGTCCATAAAATAGTCACGATGCAAAGGAAACCTCCCATTTCAATTTCTCAGAGCCTAAGGTGAGGTTGAAATTGGTTCAGATTGCTTCTTTGTCCAACAGTCCAAAACCAAAAGAAAATCAATTGACATGGTACAAAACAGTTGAATAAAATAGGATTTGCTGATTTTCTCTATCATCTAAGCCTTTTTCAGCGTCTATATTTTGTTGATTAAAGGGTCAATTTGCCAATCAGACAATCTTCCCAAAATAAGTATTACTTTACAGCCTGTTTTCATGGTCTGTTTTTAGATAACAGATTCATGTAGCTAAAAAAATCTAAACTTTGAACTACTTGTAGAGGAAATAATATTTATATTAAATATAAAAACATGTACATAATAGTTTTTCCCTCTCATGCATAGACTGTACAAGCACTTGTGCTCTCAAGTGCTTGCCAAAAAGCAAAAACGTCTCTGAAACCTTATGTGTCTGAAAAATTACAGGGCTAACAGTTTTCCAGCCCACTGCCGTTTACTCTGTGCTTAAAACGGTGTGTTTCTGAGTGTGTGTGTTTCTGAGTGTGGTGTTCATTTTATCTGTATTCCAATAAACCTTGATTTTGTTGACACTGAATCAGCTTGCTGGGATGGACTGCACACAAGCCTAGATCCCCCTCTGTAAGCATAGTCTGAGCGCACACACGCAGACACACTGCCTCTCTCTCCCTCTCTCCCCTCCACACACACAAACACATCCACACACAAACTCATATTGTGACACCCCAACCTCACAGCACTGAGGGCCGACTGTAGTGTTAATGCCACTCCCAGCACCATGCACTAGTGCTCCTTATTTAGGTCCTATCGAGCCCGCAGGCTGAAAATCTGTCCATTCCACGCCTCCTCCTCCTCCTCCTCCTCCTCTTCTCTCTCACTTCCCCGCCTCTGCCAGACTGCCGGGCCTTAAGTCCCTCCGTTCCATCACTCCATCACTGAGACGAAGGCATGTGGAGAGAGATGCATTCACACTCCCCAATAGCTTTTCCCTCTGCTGAAATGTACTCAGTGTTATCCAATTGGCAGTTACAAGGTGAAATGTGACACAAAAGCGAGAAAAAAAAAGGATTGCTTTTTACAAGTAAGAAATGTGTGCTGTCGTACAGAGTGACAGTGAGTGAGCTGGTAGAGGTTCAGTGTCTCGCTTAAGGTTAACTTGACTGTTACTTTAGTCATGGGAAGGTCTCTGTGGCTACTGTGCTGCAATAGAACAGGCTCTCTTTAACCCTGGTGTCTTGGGTTAAAGAGAGCCTAGGAGGAAGTTACATAACAATCCTTTCACTGCAGATAAATGACCAGATAATTGCTAAACTGGTAATTATACTGCATTATTAAAATGTAATTAACTATTGCTAACACAAACAATTTTGACAACAGACAGGATGGAATTGCGAGAAAGGGATTTTTATTGTTTAATTGAGGAAAACCACACCATGGATTTTGCAAGTATAATTCATGCATACTTCACTACTTTACTGACCATTTGTCAAAATCCACAGATGCCACAATTATTTATATTTATTTTCTGCCCTTCAGGCAGCCACTAATTTCCATATGTTTAAGTGTGTTCAAAACCTCCAGAAACTATATGCAGGCAATCCATCACAGTAACAATTTCATTTTCTGAGGTATTGTTTTAATGCAGTGGGACCTCTTTGAAAAATGCCCATTCAACTGATGCATTCAAGTATACTCCTTCTTCACAGAGCAAAGAGTCACATTCATAAGCTGTGTTGTTGTAAAATCATTCTCCGTTAACAAACAATAAGCAATAACATGGATATTGTGAAAAGGATTATGTGAATCTCAAGGTCTACCGTGTTAACAGGGCTGTGGTTTGTTGATTCTCAAAGAAAAAGCATTCAACATGAAAATTTACATAACAGTTTGTGTTTGCCTGCTGTGTAACAATAAAAGGAAGGGGGTGGTCTAGTGACACGCAGCAAAGGGCCACAGGTCAGATTTAAGCCTTGGGCCTCAGCCTTGGTATATGAAGCGATAGCTCTACCAGGTGAGTTATCTGAGCGCCCCATGGCAAGTTGTTTTTAATATTTTCTTAATAGAAAGAAGAACTACTTTTTTTGCAGGGAGTTGGATGAGAAGAATGATCTTGTTTTTTTAGGTTACGTAAGCACAGAGCTGGAAAAAGGATGTTATGTAGCTTAGAATAAAGACTGGAAGCAAGGGGAAACAGCTACCAAGACTTCTAAAACACAAATTAACTTGTTTATTAAATCTGTACACAGACAGAAAGTTAGAGCTAAAGTTTAATGAATAAAAGCCAGGCACAGGCCATTCCAAGTATCAAATGTACAGGCTGAAAGATGCAAAAACAGCGATAAGGTCCTTTACAACTGCAACTACAAATTTAATAGGTTTAATTTTACATTCAGACTCAAACTGTGGCCGTTAGAAACATCTTCTGAACTCAACTGCAAAATAGAAAAATATGTCAACATGCAAATAGGTGGATAGGATTAAGTTTTTACATAGACGTTTGGACTACTTAAGTCAGATTTCACCTTGAGCTTTAGTTTCGTTGCAGTTCAATTTCCCCCCGTGGTAAGTAATTGATAGCTTCCACAACACTCAAAGCGCAAGATGCACTTAACCACTCAATCACTCAATCACTGCACCATCTCTGGGAAGCTCTGCTTAATTAACAGCTATCAAATATTGACAGCAGCTTGCGCTTGCCATTTGGTACATACATGTATATCAATTCCTTTTTACATTTCAAACAATTGAAACTTCCATCGAATTTTCTCTCTGCTTTCCAAGTGGCAGCTGGGATCAGCAGTTTAATGGAGTGCTGCACTAACAGACTGACTCATATATGCATTTCCAAAGGAGTGACTGTGACTCATAAAGCAACTGCTGCAGGAGTGCACACATTCACAAACACACCAAGGTGCATATACGCTTAGGAACACAAGCAAATATATATAGCTGAACCCAGCATTCTCCTAATAACATTTTTCTGTGACAGCAACGAATAAATTAATGGACAAACAAACAAATTTAAAGGAGAGTGACTGCTTTGAAAAAGAAATCAAAGGTGATCATTTGAACATGAAATGAGTCAAAACATTCATTTTTGATGAGTACTTGAGATTAAAGGAAATAGTCTGTGCTTAACAACCTATAGTGTGGTACACATGAAAGCCTGATCAAATTCAGAGAACGCAGCGTGCAGGACACAAAATGGAGAACAGGCAGACGAGATAAGACATTAAAAAAGATAGGTGAGGAGGAAATGAGGGGAGGTTAGGAAAAATTGGAGGAAGAGGAGCAAGAGAGATGGAAAGAAAATTACTTCTGACACAAGCAGGAGATGAGAGCAAAAGGAGGGCTGAATTATCAAGCATGCATCTTTTAGTGTGTAGAAAAATGTGCCCTTGAATATGTGTGTGTGTGTGTGTGTGTGTGGTGTAGGTAGGGTTGAGTGTAAACATACATGTGTGTCCTGACAGACTGCTGTTGACTGGAAAGAGCTGCCCCCAGCCTTTCCAAGCTCACTCATAGATAAAGCTTGAAGTCTCACTTTTACAAAATACCTCCTTTGAAAAGAGAGGAGCTCTGGTCAAAGCCAACACGAGCAGAATCTAAAGGAGATCTGTGTTCCCTGCAAACTCTTGAACACTCCTACTGCTTTTCCATCTCTCTCATTTATTCAGTATTTTTCTCTCTTTTCTTACCCCCCTCCCCCTTTCCTTCTCCTTCTCAAATTCATATGCTTTCCTCTCACTTATTTTCAAAGCTCTTAGATGGAGAGAGTGGAACGCTTTCCCCCCATCATCCCGCTGGAGCATCAATATACAACAGAGCCCAGAGGTCCAAACAGGAGAAAGGCTGAGGAGAACAGCGCAACACCAATCCATAATGGATTTTCTTCTCTCTTTCATTTGCTTTCTGCAGGGAGATGCAGTGGAGGCACCACTGGCACAGAATGAGAGGCGCAGGGAGGGGAGGGGGCAGAGAGGAGGTGAGAGACGGAGAGATTTCGATGGGGAGAAACAGAAAGGCCGACAGAGACTCAAAACAGTGTCAATAACAAAAGCCCTTAAGAGTATTTCTCTCATCTGTCTCTAGAGGGTTTGCGTAACATATGCTTTCAACTATTTGCAAGGCCAAGCTCATAGCAGAAGGTGATGGGAATTAAAAGAAGCTTTGGTGTAGCTTCAACTGATCAGATGCAGAAATTGTCGCTAGTTAAGTTGCCCTGTAAGTGAGGGACTGCCAAGAGATCTGATCTAAGAGTGCAAGCAATAATATCCAGAAATACATAAATGCATCAGTGAATAGCAGCTCTGTGGCTGTATCTTATAATTGCAGCTAATACAAATAGAAGTCTGGCTCTTTAGATGGCAATCTAGCCTAACAATATTTATTTCTAAAATCCCGAAAACGTGTAAACTCTGCAAACCAGAACGCCAATATTTTCAGTTTGCGATGTTAGCACAAGGCAGCCCTTTCTGAGGCTGTTAAATTGATGGTTGTACAAGAGGATGAGACTGTTGATTCAGAAATTGTTTGTTTGAGTCTTCACACCCAAGTGAGCTTCATTTCATTTTGCTAGGAGCTCTGAAGCACAAAATGTGCCCAGAATCCCATCGTATAACCTTGGATGGTGTCATAGACTCCACACAGTCAGCCTTCTATTAGTCACTAAAAGATCTGCTTCAACTGCCTCTGAATGCATCACTGATTATAGTCTTGATTACAGATTTGCTTTTCAGGTTTCCAGTCCACTGCCTTCATCAATACCCTAATGTCTCTATGAAGGACATTTTCAAGTTTATTACAATGTGGGTCTTAATAAGATGGTATTGGCTTTTTTTATTGGTTACAGTAACTTTGTACACACTACAAGAATTGCAGAGATATAGGAAAACAGTGATGAAGATGAACAGACAGGTTGCAAACAAGATGTTAGCTAGATTAGCTACCACTTGGCTGTGTAAGGAGATAAAAACAAAATCGAGTGAACCTAAAATGTCACTAATAAGCCCTCATTGTGTGCACGTGGTAAGCTGAACCAGGAGGTTAGTCTGCAACTTCCAGTCTTTTTTTCTTCCAAATAAGTTTGGCTACCCTGGGGGTTTATTTAAAAAATGTCTGATTGTCTGAATGCTCATTTTTCTTGCCTCATCTGCGTTTTGTCTTTGGCAACATCACAGTGTTCCCAGATCTCAGCTCTTCATGTCCCACTGTTCTACCTGTTGGACGTGAGCACTATGTAGAAGTTTTATGGACTGCTAGTACTACAAAATGTTATGCAGACATAATATGTTTCAATAGATTAGACTCTCTTCTTTTTTATTGTGGCGATCATGACCAAAAAGAATGCCCTATCAGATCAAATAATCCTGACGGAAATCACAGTTTTCACTTCATTGCAAGCATCTAATGATCAAAAATAGTCCAGTTGGAGGGGTTAACTTGTTGGGTACAGTGTCCTTATTACCAGTAGGAATAATTTCCATATGAATATGATTTACCCATATAGGTTTATTTTAATAAACCTCCCACAATCATACCTTTGTTATTGCAACAATTTAATTTCCATGCATATGTATCCTTCAAATGTCAAATTACTACATAAAAAGCTACATAAAAAAAACTGGGTTTCCTGTGGGTTTCATGACAGCATTATGAAAATCTATATTGGCATTCAAGTCAAATAAACTGCAAAATAATAAAAACCAAGACATATATGCACATAATTACCTTGTCCGCAGGTTCCCAGGGCTGGGTGGCCCGTCATATACAGACAGGATGTCAAAGTCCTCCTCTAGGGCGAAGCCTTGAAACACGAGCTGTATCCGGTTGTGCTCAGCTGCCACAATCACCCATGTACAGTTGGCATAGTTAGGGTAACCGTAAGGGTAGCCGGGGCTCTCTATCGTCCCATTGGGACTGTGTAGTGTGTAACTGCAGTTCTGAGCTGTGAAGAGAAAAAAAAAAACAAGCAATTATTATGGCGTGTTGAAGCAGCTAGCAGAGTGCAGAAAGTTTTGAAGTATTAAAAGAGCATACAACCAAATAAAAGACACAGGAATGGAAATGATACAAATCCACACACAAATGCACTCCCACAGTCAAACAGTTTGCACCAAGTGCTGCAACATCCATTATCACCTACAGCGTGCAGCAGAAGCCATTAATATAGCAGTGCTAAATGGCTCACCCTCCCCCTGCTTTCCCCACCTCTACAACCTCCATCGTCACACACTTGTTCACTCACTGGCCCTTTCAACACATTAGTAATAGGTTCCCACGTTTATACATGACACAGCTGGAGGGGAGAAGATGAGGGGACAGAAGGGGGGAGTTAACACACACACACACACACACACAAAGAGAGGCACTTGATTACTGCATTAATTGTACTGATCTTGGATTTTCAACGACAGCCACTCATACTGAATTCAATCTTAAATTTCAGTCGTGTGTTGGCATTTATCAGTGCTATATATGTGTGGCCAAGCTAAATGACTTGTCTTCCGCTGATCTGAGCACAGCCAAGACGTTTAATCAATATTAGGGATTTAGTTATAATTAATCGCTAATGTGGACTGATGTGTGATTGCACTTATATTTTGTGCAGCTCTGCATGTTGTCAGTGTTTGTTTTCATTGTTGATGTGCAAATTAGCGTCTGTATGTGCATGTATGGATTTTCTCATTTGATCCTCATATTTAGGTGGTGATAGTTATCTCCTCCAATCAAAAAGAGGTTCCCGTTAAAGTTCATTTCCATCCCCCAGACAGCTAAATGTGAGCGGTCCGCTTTTAGTCTGCCACTGACAGGTGACAAAAGAATAAAATGTGAAAACATTGTGCAATCACACACCATGAATAGCCTCATGTGTTGTAGCTTTGAACTAAGACAGCAGGAACACAACATGTCCAGAAGCTACACAAAATGAACTTAACATAAATAAATATTCTCACAGAGGGATTAAATTAGAATGTCAGGCAAGAATACATGCTATTTATACAAATGATCTGTATTTTCCCCTTTGTTTGCTTCAGCCACAAACCTGAATCATAATGCAGCCTGATTAAAATGTAATTAGGAGAGTATAATTGGAGGACATCTGTTATCTGCATAACACACATTATTCAACAACACAAACAATGCAGCACTCACAGTAGATATGATTTTTGTTTTGTTAGTTTCCATACTCATAACTGTGTAAATGTCTGGAATAAATCAGTACATTAGAATTAGCTGTACTACCTGAGCGTTTTAAAACAGGGCATTAAAAGACAAGAATCTTCAGTAAACACACTGCAGCTTCGAAACATGTAAAAGTGAAGGCTGGTTTGTTAAATCCCACCAGGGGGATGTGTATCCCTTATTGAATACTTGTGAAACATACAGATCTTGTGCTACTTTGTGTGCGCTCACTGATGGTGGAACAATCTCAAAGCTACAAATCTGTCCAAATTGTCACTCTGAAACGTGCCTCACAACTAAAAAAAACAAAACAGCGGGGATTTACAGGTAATAAGGCACCAAGCATGAAGACAACAGAAGATAAAAAGGGAGCAATTTTCATTCATCTCAGTCTTACTCACAACGGAAATAAATAAAAGCAGATTTCTTTCAGAATGTACAGAGAGAAAAAAAGAAGAAATGACAAAAAAGAATTAAGCATGGACATGGATAATTCCTGGTTAGCCAGATGAGTGAACCCTGCATTTGTTTTCACAGCAATAATCAAGCCCAGTGTTTAAGATTTCTGGGGCGACGTGCCACATCAGGGTGTTTTTTGAAATTCGGAGATGCCGCTGGAACAACACTCGCTGACACGCACAAACAAACAAAACCAATATTAGCTTTTTGTTCCAGGTAGCACAGCAAAATGGTATCAGTTTTTTCCGGGGAGGAGAAAAGTGGGGATAGTGTCAGGGGTTAGAGATCCAGACTGTCTGGATGGCATCAGCAGCAGCAGGAAGATAATAGCATCTCCAGTCACAGTATATCCATCATGTCACTGTTGACTCCCCTGGGGGCCTCTCTCCCTGAAAAACGAGCAGGGCCCTCTCTTAGCTGTCACTTTTCAGCACTTCATATCCGCTTGACCTCTGCCGAAAGACGCTAATGTGTGTGCACTTAAACCCTGGCCACTTGAATTAACTTTAGTTAGGTGTATAATGTTGCAGTGAGAGTTCAGCTCTTTGTTTGCTGTTGAGATCTGCAAGTATTACAATTCATTCTTATGGAAAACTATACAATGAAATGAATAAAGTTGTGTAAAATGACATTAGTGGTAACTAACTATGGCCTTTATTGTAGGAAGTGCTGAAAATAACTGAGCATCACAGTATGTAGTCCTTATCTTTAACCAGTAACAAGAGACAAGAACAAAGCAAGGGCTATCTCCATCAGATTTTTCATTAAAGCCTTTAAATAGGCGCAGCAAGTGAGCATCCACCCTCCCAATTACCATCAGGTCAATACTAATATCCAGGTAAAACCTCTGAATCCACATTCCTACCTGATTTTCATATACACAGCCTGTTCAATAATCTCCTCATCATCTCCTTCATTACGGGTCTTCTATCAGACAAATGCCAATCAATGGCTCATACAGCGGCCTGATGGCAGAGCTTGATAGGGGTCAGAGTGGATTGTGAATCTCTTGCACATAGGCAATGAGTTAGGGATGTGCGGGCTGCTGGGCTGAATTACAAAACAATACCAGGGAGGTTAAGGCAACTGAATTGGTATTAACCAGTTTCAGGATAGAATTGAAATGCTGGAAGACATAAATGATTCTGTGACTCTCGAGGCTCAACAGACAAGTGTTTCATATATCTGAGTGTTATTAACATGCTGTACATACCGATATATGACAGGTGATCAACCAGGCAGTAAAGCTTGAGTTTAAATTAATTAAGTGAAGCTAAATAATAAAAAATAAAAAAACATGAGAGAGAATAAGTCTACTGAGTCTGCCAGAGCTCCACCGAATGCTATTTTGAAGTGTGAGCACACCTGTGCCAAGTGACCGACTCTTAAATCGATAATGACGCACAAAATCTGGGATAAAAGACCAAGATAGTGCTTTTAGAGAGGCTGCTTTTTTGGCTGCAGCCAGAAACATTTTATCCTTGCTGAAAAATACATGGCCGGAATTGAATTGGACAAAAACAGACACATCAGAGTTGACTCGAGCATCCACTTTTGTGAGCATTAAGGGCCGCTTTACAGAATCATCAAGTTTGATTTTCACATTATGCAGTAATAACCACCACAAGATACAAGTGCGGTTGAGGTAAACTGAGGAGTCTACTCTCTCTGTTCTTTGAAAACCCAGAGCCTATGATTAAGTAGATCCTGCACCCGGGGCTTGGTTGAATTATTTAAGCCTTGCCTAGGGTGCATTATGAAATTAGCTGCTGGGAGCTGTTGACCTACTGTGAAGCCCCTCTGTGTAAATCTGCAAAGAAGAGCCCATCCTGCAGCTGACCCTACTGACACACCATAAAGACCCCATAAACAGACTGCTGGCCATGCTGTTTTAGCCCGGGTACACCACCGCCAAAGTAGAAGGTCATGTTTTCTCAAGTTGTGTAAGTTCAGGTGAAGCAATATGAATATTGAGTAGAAGTGAATAAGCTGGTTCAGCAATTAGGAAAATTGCAAACTTGTGCTGGTGGTTGATGTATTTTATCCCTCAACATGTCTATGAGAACTATTTGCATTGGCTTGTACTGGGATGTTAACCATGCTTGATATCTGTGGATGTCCAACAGATATGTTGTCCACTGCTTAGCCCACTGTGCCACTGGCAGCATCCGCTTGGCACCCACCATCTCTGGCGTGTGTGCTGCCAAATGGGTGTACAGGGAGAGGTATGACCTTGCTGGGGCAGCACTCCAGGTTCTACCTGTGTGTGTTTGTGTGTAAGAGCTATTGTTTGCTTTGCCAGGGCAGTTGTTTAGTAGCGGGCACACAGAGATGCGGCAGTGCGCTGTGACACTTTGATGAATCGATGGTCACTGTGCTGTACACCGGTAGGACAGCAACTCCTCAGAGCGGAGGGAGGAGACAGGGAGAGATCAAAGGAGAGTAAGAGGCTGACTGAATGTATGGACATGTGAGAAAATAGATTTGGAAGACATGACGTGAGGAATAATAGAAGAAAAGGTGAGATGAGGGACAAACTAGGGGGAATGAAAAATAGCAGCAAAAAGGAAAAGAGAGGGAGGGTTGAAAATGTTCGAGAAAGAACATGTCAGAAGGTCAACGAGAGGAAGAGCAACATCCAATGGGAGTAAATGAGTTGGAAAAAGGAGGAAGACAACGCAGGGGGATATGTTTTTTTTAACCTATTTTCTGCATCTCGTTGCCATTCTGGGCTGAGGTCACAGTGTGACATTCACAGCAAGATAGCGCTTAATCTGCACTGTTAGCGAATCCTAGAGGTCTATTTTGGTTGGATGCTTCAGCAGTGTGTGTGTGTATTTTTTTGTGTGACTGGGAAGTGCGCACACATGTCTGTGTATAGAGGTATCAGCTGTCTGCACATGTATGAGTGTAATCCCTGTACCCTGGGTGAGTATAGTGTCACATATCTGCATGCCACTCCTCTACTTAGATGCAATTACACTAACTACAGTGACTCTCAATGGGAGGAAATTTCATCTTGGCAAACATAATCCTAACATCACATTCACATAATACCATAAAGACACAAACAATGCTTGCAATACAAAACTGAAAATCTCCTTTCTGGACTCCTATCTCTTCATCCCTCCCCGCCTTGGTCTGGTCTCCTCATCTACGATTCAAATTTGCCTTTGGACAAAAGACAAAGACGCAGAGACCGTCCTGTTCTTGCAGTCAGTAATAGAACTGCTTTACGTCTGATGCTGTGCATGATGAATACAACTGAAGAGAATGAAACTTATTGTTTGATTCTTTAGAAAGGTCCTTCGGAATTTGATGATGTCAATAAATGTAAGGCTGCAGCTCAGAAACACCACAGAAAATACTGAAATGATAAACGAGTGCAACAGAAAATCACAGAGTGCAATTGTTCCAATTATAGTCATAACATGTAAAGGGGAAACCTCACTCACAAGAACCATGCACTCACTCATTCAATTAAGACAGGACCATAAACTACTTGTTCTTAGTCCCTCCCATCATATAGCTAAAATACAGAGTTCAGCTCTTTCCTTATTCTCAAGAGAACCCATAAAGCCTTTATACATGAGGTCTATCAGGGGCTATATCCATACAAAGTAAGCCTCCCAGTGGAGCAAACATGGAATAATTTCCAACCAAATAAGCGTCACTTGGGGTTTATTGAGTAACAAAACTATCCACTATCAAATATAACCTACCCCATGAGTAAACTTCAAACAACCAAATGTTTTGTCTATGTGTGTGTGCGTGCGCGTGTATGTGTGCTTGTGCCAGTAACTGCCTCCCTGGTGGGAAGATAAACCCTTCCGCCCCATAGATCCTCTCAGCACCACTATTTGTCTCTTGACGTGTCAGCGCATATGCGCGCCTTGACCGCATCATATCCGAATTAACCTCTAGATGGCTGCCATTAAAATGGAAATGGGTGAGCTCAGCGATCCCGCTTGCCTCCATACATTAGGCTAATGTCCGGGCCAGGACGACACCGTCTGCCATTACAGACAAGCCAAATGCAGTGGAAGGCACTTGCGATAGGCTTGCTCCCACTTAGCCCCCCCCCCCACACATGTTGTTTCCTTAAAAGGGCAGAAAAATGGAGGTTGCATTTCCATAATGGTGCACATTCGAAGCTCCGAATGGCCTGTTGCTGCATGAATGCGTAAAGCAAAAAAATCTGTGGAGGCCCATACAGAGAGAACGCTCAAGCAAACACATATGTGAATATATATGCCAGCATACAATGTCAACTGTAACTCAGGGAACTCGTGTCCATATCATACTGAGAACTCCAGTTATGGCATTCACATCTCGGGCTCTGGCATTTACAGTATTTTAACGATCTGTTGACGCCTATGGCAACACATAGCTAATACACACACAACACACAAAAACACATTGTCACAGCAACATAGCTGGAGGTTGAAATGTGTAGGGTGAGAAAATAAACAACACCCACGTGCAAAAATGCAGCCAAAGATTGAAGCATCGAAGAAAGCGGCTGCATGATAACACGTAGACGAGGCGTGCATGCAGAAATGCACACGTTGCTGACTGTCGTCAGGGCTGGCAAAGAGAGGCACAATGGAGCATGTGTTCTCTCAGACAGAGAGGGAGAGAAGGGGGAAGCCAGGCAGTTCCTTCCAGCTGGGTCATATTTAACCAGCAGTATTTTCATGCCATCCAAAAAGGACCTGCAGCCCAGCCACCCACTCCCCCACAAAAAAAAGCCGCCCACACACTTTCACACAATTTCAGCACATCCCTGAAACCACAAGCGTTTTACCCAGTTCAAACACTGATTCAACAGAGATACTTTTGTTTCTTCATAGTGCCTTCTCTTCTTATCAGTACATTTAAATAGCCCTATGGTAAGATGGTGTTTCTGTGAACAAGAGCAGCTCCTCAGCAACCCTCGCATCATGGTTTCAAGCTGATCAATAAAAAAAAGCCCATTCAGAGTTAGGCATGTTACGGTTGATGTTCTTCCCTTTCAGAAAGACCTCTGTCTCTGTGGGGGAGTTTATTCAGCTATGATACAAATGAGCCTCCCACACAAAACAGCAAGGCTGGATGCCTGAAGAAATGCATGTGTGTGTTTGTCAGTGTGTTTTCATGTTTGAGTGTGTGCACACATTTGTATCATTTGTAGAGCTATTATAGCACTTCAATGCAGCCCTGCCCCTTTCTCTCTCTCTGCCCTGGTTTCCCTTCACCTGGAAACCCTCTCCCTCTTTGGAAAACTGCAAGAAAGCCACATGCTCATTTAGTCAGGTTAGACTGACACTAAGAGGTATGTTTGTAGTTCTTTTTAGTTTTGGAATCAACTTAACAACATTTGTTCTTTATGTATAAATATATATATAGGTATTTTATAGTTATTAAAATGTCTAATTGCCGTTGCTTTTTATGTTCTTAAAATAACCTTCTTGTTTCTGCTAAGACGGAATGTTTGAGAAAGCTGGATCTGCCATGAGCTGGCATAGTCTGAAAGAATATTCCCTTCAAAAATGTAAATTGACTAAAACACCTGCAAGTGATCTATTGAATGCGTGTGGCTTCAAATAACATTTCGAACCTGCCACTGCTGTTTTGCCTAAGCCTTTCTTTATTGTAACATTGTTTTATTTTCTTTAATATTGAATAGTTATCTTGTCTTTTTTAATTAGGGCTTCTGTTTTAACTTCCTGTTTGCCTTTTATTGTATTTTAACAGATGAGCAATTTTAGGATAGTTGTCACTAGGCTTTAATTGTGCTATTTTTATTCATAGCTTTTAGTCAAAACCCCTTTAACTCTTTACTTTATAGAGCATTGCCGGTAGATCTCACAGAGTACCTGCTGAATGAGCATGGCCTTTCTCCCCCAGCACAGTTGTGGTAATTGCACAGTTATCTCCCTTTGGTTTGCTTTGTGTGTGTTTGGTGGTGCACAATTGTAAGTAGGGATCTGGCCTCCTCATCTGTGTCCTAGAAACTTTCTTCTTTCTTGTGTAAATGTAGTGATAACTGGTGTCAGTCTTGTGTTACCCTCTGTGGGATTTTAATTACTAAAGTATGTTTTTTAAGTATGTTGTTGTTTTAATCTTGTGCACCATCCAATAAATCGTCCCATTTTAGACTGAAATCAACATCTGTTCTTTATTTACAAGCTTACCTGGGTTCTCTAACTTCTCAGCTCGGTTACATATTGATGAGTAAAAGAGAAGAGAGAGAAGTGCAGTTCAAAGAGCCTCAGTCACTGCTCCTGTCACAGAAGTTGTATGTTGTTCCCATGACAACAAGAAAATAGGCGAACACATAAAGATAAAGCCCTTTCCTTAATTATTGGTTATTGTTGGAGTCCACCTCAACATGTAATCTCACGCATGCACATACATCCAAATGCACTCATACACATACATGCCTCAAATTATTTTTATTTTCTCTTCCATTCTCCCTTGTACTTATGTGGGGAAAAAGGCCCAATTATGTGTGACACTAATGTGTGAAACAGTGAAAGTCAATTATCACCTAATTTTCATTCTGTTCACATCTGATGACTGGGCTCTTTGAGCTACGTTAGACTGAACCTATGCTGAAGAGCCACTCTTAGTTACATCCTGTTGTGTATTTGCACTTAAATTACATCAGAAATCAGTGAAAAAAACTACACTTTCGGTATCTAACCAATTAAAAGCATCAACAGGAGGTGAGGCAATGCAATTATGGGTGTGTTAAATGTACGAGATGGATACGCATGTTGATCCATATGTGTGAGTGAGTGGCCGATTCATGAACATTTGATCCCCTCTGAGGATTGTATATTAAACCCAAGAGGAAGCACTGATCCAAAGGTCAGGTCATGACCGTTCCAGCAGGACTATTCCATCTATCACTGAGAGATGGATGAGCGGCAGACGATCAATCAGCCTGACTTCAACTTACTGTAGTACACTTTCACCTTTCAACTCAAATCCTAACTGCCTCCCAGGAATACTCAAGCGTGATTGATTGTGAGAAGGTATTTTGGCAGTGTGTCCGATAGAGAACCCAGTCAAAGATGATAAAGCCGATAACAACATTAAATCATTTTTCTTATGTATTTCAGGCACAAGGTTGCATCTAATTTGCACAAAATTCAGACAAAGCTGTTCAACAAACATTTGCCTCTGTGTCCCTGAATATCATTAATAGAGTAGCTGGCTTTGTAAATTTAGCCCCAGTATAAGATAACACATTTTAGAATGTCTCATAGGGTTTATATCGTCTACATTACTTTCTATGACACTGTATTTCTGAACTACTTGAAAGGTAATTCTGTACATTTCTGTAGCAAAGATAACAGGAGACACTTTCCACTCATTTCCACTCATTAGGAATTTATTTTGTCTGTGACAGTGAAACGCGTAACATGAGCCAGCAGACAACTGCTGTAACATTAGGTTCAACTGGTTTGGACACTGGAGACTTTGAAGCTGATTAACTCTACACATTTCAAACTGAAATGCAACATTATAGCTTAAAACTACCTGTAGTACGATGTTCTTTTAAAAGAATAGTTAGACGCTTTGGTATATACGCTTAATGGCAGTCATGTCAGGAGTTAGTTGAGATAATCAGTATTCTTGTTGTTAGGTGTTTAGACTTACCATAAGGAAGTTACTACTCCCGACCACAAGGATTGGATGTTTACACTGAATAGTTTTTTTTATGGAATAAACTGATGAGAACAGAACCTGTTAATTAGTTTTAATTAGTAGGTGGATTTTTTTACCTTCAGACAGAGCCAGGCTGGCTTTTCCCCCCAGTTTCCAGTCTTTAAGCTAACCAGCTGCTAGCTGTAGTCTTATATTTACTGCACAGGCATGTGCGGTATCAATTCTCTCAGCTCACTCTTGGCAAGACAGCAAATAAGAGTATCTCCCAAAATGTCAAATTAATTGCTTTGAATAAACAGAAACACAATAGCCACTACTCACTGCAATTACAGCATCATCTTTGTGAATATGTAAATATCTGGACCACCAATTTTTAGAATCTTATTTAAATTATCATATTACTATTAATATTTGAGCCATAGAAATATGAATGAAAGTAAATATTTTTTTAATGCTAAAATCAAAATGGACCTTACAAGAGTAGGAATGTAACACACACACACACACACACACACACACACACTCTCTCCACATGATGACTCTTCCTCTTTCCCAGAAAAAGACCACTGACAGATTGCCTATATGTTGAACAGAGAGAGAAGCAGTACAGGAAAGGAAAAAAAGACAAGGACAAGGACAAGATACCTCCTGCTCAGGATCTAATCTTCAATCTCTGGGATCACTGATATCTGATAAGAACAGTGTAAATCAGGAAGCTAAAGAAACCCCTGCCTGAGCTTGTGTCTATACAAGACAGACAGGGCATCTACATCTGTCTCTCACTCTGTGGGGATTTACAGTAGCTGGAGCAAATTCCTGTGTCCGAAAATAACAGGAAGATGAGAATCTGAATCCAGATAGATTGAGACTTCCCTATTATAGCTATGCACCCATACCTGGCTCAGGGAGATGTAAGCTCTGGATTTTTTTTTGTCATTTTCAGCCATAGTTATCCAGAGAAGACTGACTGAGCATGTATGTTCTTTTCCTGACATGACTTGCCTTGCAGCAGTTGTGCGGCTGTTACAGTAGTTGCACATATTCACACGTGGGAGCTGCCCAGTACAGCCAAGCTGTTCTACTGTCTTCTACTGGGAAACTTGTGTAGGAAAGGTGAAATGAAAAACCACTTTCTTCTCAAGGCACTTTACCTTAACCCCTCCATTTACCATCCAGTGTCTTAAATGCACCTGAGCTGCTAAAATGCTAACAGCAGGAGAATGCAGTTAAACAGAAAAGCTCACAGGAGTATGTTGTGAATTTGAAACATAAGCATTGCCAGAATAGAGCAATCGTGCTAGATTTATATTCCCTAGATAAGTGAAGCAGCCAGAATGTACATTTATTAATTTAACACCGTGCTCAGGGACATGCTGATAGTCATATTTAAAGGAAACGAATATTTCTCAATTGTTTTCCGCCAGGTTTTTTCTTTTGCTCGTGTCGGATTTGAACTATTGACTTTACAGCCGGAGCCCCCGGATATACAAGAGCCTCGGCTTGAATGTGTATGCGTCATATCTAATAAAGGCAAACTATTTTACTATGGCAATAACATCAAACTCAAATACAATTTTTAAGTGTTTAATAGATGAAATAGCGGAGGAAGCAATTGAATTGTACTGAAAAATGAATTGGATATTCCTCATCATCTCATTGAGTGCCAATTTAATCAAGCTATTCTGCAAAAGTGCATCTGGATATAAGTTCAAAGGGTCCAATGGTCCAGTTTGTGTGTATGTGTGTGTGTGTGTGTGTGTGCATGTGTGTAAAAGTCATTGAAGCTGTTTAGACTGGAGAATGGCTGCATGGATGCATTTAGGAATCTGTTTTTCGGGAGGGGTGGTGTTGTCTGTAGGTGTGCATGAATTAGTGAGTGAGTATGCGTGTCTGTGTGTGTGTGT
>NW_023340268.1:16261260-16265306 GCF_004916995.1 Morone saxatilis
GTGTGTGTGTGAGTCAGTGTGTTGCTGTGATCAGTGTGACGAAGCACAGTGACAGAGCGCTGGCCATCTGGAGACAGATGACACTGTGAATCACCAGAGAGGAAGATGGAGGAAGGAAAGGAGGAGGTGGTGGGATAGATGAAGGGAGGGTACGGAGAAGGTACGAGGGAAAGACAGAGAGAGAGAGAGAGAAAGAGAAGGGAGTGGGGTGACACATCAGCAGGTTGGTGGGGAAATGAGGGGGCTCACGAGGACAAAGCATTTGCGCCATCTGAAAGCTGTGCACGTGCTCACATGCACGCACGTACACAGACACACATTCCATCTCTCAGTGGCCCTTTTTAAGCTAGCTAATGACCTGCTTGTCAACACTTTAGTCTAATCATCCTAGAGTGAATGGGGGTGGCAACTCAACAGACTCATCCAAACACACACACGCACGTGCCCACAAGCTTACTTACACGCTGTTAGTTGTTGAAATAGGAGCCTGCTTGATGCCTGATAAGAAAATGAACCCTCCAAATAGATCATTTACTAAAGAGGGGGAAATCATTCAAAAGGCACACAGAAACATAGGGCCCAGATTATCTCTCAGCTGGTGGAAGCTTATCGGCCCTCTACTTCCACTGTAGCCTCCCCTTTCTGCCTCTTATTTCCTCTCACAGTAGATTCTACCCCACTGCTGTTTTTTTCCTCCCTGTGCCACCTATTTACAATCTCCATCTTTATCTTGACCGCCGCTCTCTCTCCCACTCCGCATCCCTTTTCCCGTCGCTCAAGTAGGAAAAAGTAACAACACACGTCTACTTTGCATTCCAGACATTTCTCTATTTTGGGTAAATAGATAATGTCATCTGCTTCTCAGCTCCCATTCCATCCTTTATTGCTCAACGGTGAATGTAGAGACCAGATGGGAGATGGGAAGCAACAGAGCGTGCAGGTAGTGGAGGATTTGAGATTGAGAGTAGCAGACAGACAGGTGGGAGACATGTGAGAAACAAAAGGAAAGTGGGATGCTCATATACACACACCATCAAAACACGTATGAGAAACATAAGACACATGGGACTGTTTGTTATGTTGAAAGGACATACAGGAAGTCAATGCAACATGATGAACGCCGTGATAATAAATGACATACCAACGAATGATTATTTCACTATCAATCAATCTGCCCATTATTTTCTCAGTCAGTCCTTTGGTAGATACAATGCCCATCACAGTTTCTTAAAGCACAAGTTGGCATCTTCAGATTGCTTCTGTAGTCTAACCAACAGTATAAATAGGTCCAAATATATTCAATTTAATATCACATGAAACAAAGAAAACCTGCAAATCCTTACATATACGAAGCTTGAATTAGTTCATCTGTGCTTTAAAAGGACTCGTTGCAGGTTAATTTTTCTTTCAGCCTGCTATTTTAGCACTACAAACTATGTCAACAAGAAAATGAATGAGTATGACTGTCCTTCGTACAGAATTCACTCTTACAATGCCTGAAATGTAGAAGAGCTAAAACAGAATAAAACCAACAGCAGAAACCTTGTGATATGATCTTGTAATAGGGGTCTAAAGTCTGTGTCTAATTGAGGGTTCAAAGCCATGAAAACATTGGAGAAATCCCAACTTCTAGAGCCAGCTAGCCCTCGACTGAGGCGCAGCTGTTGCTGAGGCTGCTGGCTGGAGGAGCTATCCATGGTGCTGAAGAGAACTTCAGTTGAGTGGTTAACTCAGCTGCGCCCTTCGCTGTCCAGGGTTCTGAAAATGTCACCATACAGTGAGGTTTTGGGGATCTCCATGGGTCACTGGAGCCGGCCCCGCGTTCATTTATGAATAATTCAACTTCAGTATAGCAAAGCAACGACCTTCCCTGTATTAAGAGTGCAAGAGAAAGTCTGTTGAAACTAGTAGATTCCACTCTCATCTCTCAGTTTAGACACTGGAGGATTCATTACTAAATCATCAACAGTGTTCCCAAATAGGTGTTCCCAATTAAAATTGCATCAATTAGAGGTCCGCGGCCTTTTTGTGTGCCTGAGGGTCTTTTAAAATGTTCAAGTTTGAGTTTGTCATTTTTGATTTGACTTCAAAAACGACTTTATACCAAGGGTTTTCTTCACTGCGTTACTGCATCGAAACACACGCGCGCCCGCGAAAAGACTTCTGCACGCGCACACACGCACACACACTCTTTCGCCCTGTCTCTTTCTTCAGGGGGCCCATGACTGCGCGAATACAAGCAAATGTCATGAAGTAAAAAAGATAAAAAGGAAAGGGGCATCAAGCCCTCCAGTCCTCATAACATTACCGCAAGTTGCATCATGAGCACAACGCGGTGCCTTTATATAAAGGAGAGCGTTGGCTGAGAGGAGAGGAGGACGACGGAGCGTGATCTTGCGTGTAAATGGACATGCTGAGCGACTGTCTCATGCGCCGCTGACGTCTGATCTAATACCGGCCGAGCTGGAGAGGAGAGCCGAAACACGAAGCAGATAGGCGAGACACGTAACCCTCAATCAGCCTCCCCTTCCCTCCCATTCTCGGCCTTTGCATTCTCTCCTCTGTACGTTTAAATGAATAGAGGTTGATTACCGCTTATTGAGCGACGAGTCCACGGGGACAGCTGGTTTTGATCCCGTGGAGAGAGCGCACTGCTCTCTTCAATAGCTCTTTGTCAGAAAAACCTTTAACACATCTCTATCTTTGTCAGCGTGGCCCATGGGAACTTCAATGTGGTTACAAGGGAAGGTTGAAACTTGTTTAAAGTGAGGCTGGGTGACAAATGAACGCTGTACTGAAGCGCTGTCATACACCTGAGACGCATCTATGATGCTTATCAAACATGGCCTGGTTATGATCAGCCTTCTCATCACACACGTATCTTTAATTGGCAAGTGTTGCCTTTGGTTTTGATAGAAAGTATGCGGGTGGAGAGAAACGCCACGAACCCCAGGCCCTCTCTCCCCTCTCCGCTCCTCACCTCTCAGCATAGTGTGAGGCTCTGGTGCCGCTCAATGGGAGGATGGGGCAACTGCTGGTGGCTGCTGCACCGAGGGACTCGCCAGACCACCTCAACGCCGGCTGGCACGTCGGATTCAAACATATTTATTGACACCGTTTAAAGTAAACGTTGTTACGGGGAGGTAGATAGATAGCCTGGCCCTTTCATGCTCTTCGTAAATATGTGCAATAAGTTAGAGTCGCTTTACTGGCTCCAAAAGTAGACTCAAACGGCAAGAGAGTGGGCAATAAAAAAAGCTCCCTGGACGCAAATAAAACAAGAAGCCTCCTACGAATATAGCCGCAATGAGATTTACTCCACAGGAAAGTGGGGTGGAGATTTGGGACTGAGCTGAGTGTGATAAACCTACATCACACCAAAACCAGCTGGGTGGCTGATGACACAAGTTTGATCAAAAAGTGGGAGTTATGTGGTGGGAGACATGAGGGGGTGACGTATCTGTAAAACAGTAAGGCACCAGCTCAAACCACACTCATACAGTATGAGACACGGCCTAACTGTGCTCTGGTGATGCTGAAAATGTGCCCAGTTTCCACTCACTCGTGGATTATCTGTTCTGTCCAAGCAAAGGTATGAGTGGGCTAACACAGAGCCATGACTCACTGTCAAATTCATATTGTGGCCGTGGCAGTATTCTTGGCTTTTGCTAAAAATAGTGCCCTTCTGTGGTGTGGGAGCCAAGACAGTGATAAAACGGGTTGGCTTTCTTTGCCAAAAAGAACCTGCTCGGGATGGCAAAAATCATTGCGGCTCTTCCCCTAAAAGCCCCGGCCTCTAAATAATGCCCCAAGCTTTTCATGATGAATGTCCACAGCTACGGAAAGAAAAGAAAAAAAAGAAACCAACAAAACATGGATCAGTAACTGAGTCTCTCCTTTTTAGAAAACACAGTAGGTTGCGAAGACGTGGAAGTAAATTAATAGTAATGATAATCTGTTGAATGCCCAGCTCCGGTTGCAAGATTTCCATTTGCCATTAATCAAGGACAGAAAACACAGTCAGTTAATTAGCCCCCCCCCCCCCC
>NW_023340268.1:16265406-16274956 GCF_004916995.1 Morone saxatilis
GCATAGAGGATGAGAGGGGTTGTCCATGATGGTTTTCAGCTTCCCTCTCATCTTTCTCTCAGTCACTACTACTACTATTACTACTGCTACTGCTACTAATACTACTACTACTAATATTACTACTACTACTACTACTAATATTACTACTACTACTACTACTAATATTACTACTACTACTACTACTACTACTACTACTACTACTACTACTATTACTACTACTACTACTACTACTAATAATAATAATAATAATAATACTAATAATATGATACTAAGGATTAGATCCATCTTGTTTCAATTTGTTATGGTAAGATTTAGGGGGCCCACAAAAAGGGCCATTGTCTCCATCCATTAAGACCAATCATCGGATTGCCCGGCAGTTTAACATAGATGTCCACTTCCTGCTCACTAAACGTGAAATTGATGCTTAACAGGCTGGAACACCTTGCCAGTAAATTTGAATGTCATTTCCACTTTTGCATATGGCCGGTATAATTAGTTTTCTGCAATGCGCCGTGCGTGGAAACAGTCGTGATAATAAAATGCGCGTTGGCCTTCAACACTACATATATGATTGAGGGCAGGAATAGTCTCCCCGCAACATTCAGTTCAACTTTGCCAACACTGGATAGCTCCTGATCAGGTCGTTCTGGGACACACTATTGCATCTTTGTTAAGTAAATTAAACTTTTATGTGAGTTATTATTGGTAAACTATAGGAGTCCAGTAAGTTTGTGTGTGCATATATGTAGCTACAGTCCAGCATGTTTTAATCTAAAAGCCTGAGTAGACACTTAATGTAGGCTTCATCCATTCATTGACTGCAGTGAGTATTAGGGATTAATGATGGGACATTAAATCGGATCTTTATATGTAACAACTCGCGTCCAACTTTTTTCTATTAAAGCAACATAACAGGAAATAGTTGCATCGGATTTACACTGTCTGAAACAGTAGAAACGGTCAATGCAGCTGAACCATAATCCTCGAATTTCAACCGGTTGCTATGACAGCATGCCAAGACCACACCAGATATTGTTTCCTTTCAAAAAAGCTGCTTCAAAATAAACAACTGAACGCTGCGAGAAGACTGGCAAGCCCCTGCGTGTGAACAACAGAGAGAAAATGATGCTACCAGAAGATACTTGGATGAAAGGAAGTCCCAATCCCTTCCTCAGTGCTTTTGCGCCTTTTCCGCGCTCCACCTGGATCCATCCGCACGTGCCGATGGACAACTTTGACCGGGTCTGCAGAAACATCTGGAGAAGAGAAAAGGAGGTAGAGGAGGAGCTTGACAGATGTCAAAGTTCACCTGAAAGACAGCACAGTAAAGACAACAAGGCTCCCGACAGCAAACCACTTCACCGGTAAGTCTGTCGGGCACACAGAAAGTCTAAAGGTATTTTTATATACAGTATTTCTCATTCATATAGCCTACCCTAACCCTGCCTAGCTCAATGGTGCACATCACTTGGTTCTCAAGTGTGGTATCATCTCGTTTTACGTTTAAGGAATGCTTGAATACTCAATCTAACGTTATCTGATTATCAATATGCACTTTCTTTATTAAGAGTTTAAAAGTAGTAAAAGGAAACATCATTTACTAATACTTCATAGATCAGGATCATTAATAGGAAGAAGTTTTGTGGGTTGCCAGGTTGTGAAAAATACCATTGGCTAGTGTTTGTGAATTTCCCCACTATCGATCTATCTATCTATTTTCTACTATCTATCTATCTATCTATCTTATCTATCGTATCTATCTATCCATCTATTCTTTGAAGTTAACTTAATGCAGGTATTCTTTAAGTAACGTTAATGCAGTTATAAATGTTGGTAGATTTCCACTTTCAAATAAGCCATCACATATGCAGTTATAGGTGGTACAAAGGTATTATTACATGGTTAGGAGTTTCTCACTGCAGCTTTTATGTTAAAAAAATATAAATATGTGGTTTTTTTTACAAATTGTAGTTTATTTTACTGTAGAGGTTATCCTGAAGTTTTGACCTGTCGCTTCTATACAAGCTGTTTTGTTATTGGCCACAGTGTCATTTTGAAATTCACAACATTATTTGGATAGACATTTGGATAAATTGGACAGACCTATGGAAAAAGGATAAACAAATAGTTAGAAGGATGGATGAGAAGTTGAGACCTATTTCTAACGCAGATCTCAACATTGCAGTGTAGGTGGGATGCTGTGCGGTCATAGACCCACCATATAATGTTAATGTACACCATCTGCTCACCGGCTGACCGGAGCTTCCATGACGTCTCCGTTATCATAAGCGTTTCTGGTCTCAGCGGACCGTCTGTTCCACTTCATGGCTCAACTGTCGACAGGCTGGTGACTAAAGAGTAGCCTCATTAAAGAGTCATGGTTTGAAGCGGGTGGCGCATTATACATAGAGGATGCAGCCATGGACCCAATGATTCATACTGTTTAAGGCAAAACATTGTACATACAGTATCAACTGGTTAACCTATTGCCCTGTGTTGTTTATAGGCCTATTGGTGAACCAGTTAGGTTAGAATTATGCACAAACAAAGAATTATAATTTTACCAAGTGGTGGACTAAGCATCTTAAAGGTCTAGTGTGTAGGAATTAGTGTCATCTAGCAGTGTAGTTGCAGATCGCAACTCTCTCGCTTCACCCTCCCTTAACAAAACGCAGTTGTAAAGCTATGGCCCTATTTAGAGCTGGTTTGTCCCTTCTAGGCTACTGTACAAACATGGTGGTTCAACATGGGGGACTCCATGGAAGGCAACCCACTGTGTCTGTAGACATAAAAGGTAATGTAAGGTAAGGCGCTATGGTAACGAATACAACGATTCCTATATTCAGGTGATTATACGCTAATGAAAACATACCTATAAGTACTGTATTCCATTTCTGCCAATAGAGTCTCCAAAATGGTACACACCGGACCTTTAAAATATGAAGTAAAAAAGCAGAAAACTCCTCCAGTGCCTCCAATTAAACCTGTCTTGAGCATGTTCATGATACAAGTGACCTTCTCTTTATACTACATGATCACCACTGTGATCAGATTTGAAAATAAATGTCACCTGCTTCTGAAACTCCTCCTCCATGGTATACAAGACTGCATGAGCCAGTTAACCTTGTAGTCCCAGCAATTTTGGTGTGATGGCCTTTCATGTATAAATGATGTGTTAACCCCACACTCCCACATATGCCTGTCTTCCTGTCTAGGGCTGAGGAGAAGCAGAAAGAGACAAATGATTTGGACCTGAGCAGACAGAAGGACAAGCAGCAATACAACATCCTTCTTTCCCCTTATCTCTCGGGCCACATGCATGCCCATGTTGGCAAGTCTGCACAGGTAATGAGGCCTGTGATGGCAAAAGAGATCAAACAAAATGAGGGTGCGGCAGAGGGTAAAGGAAATTTGGTGAGCATGATGGCTTTGGAGGCTAAAGTGGTTTTCTGTGTTGGTTTACTGTATGTTACTTAACCTATGCCTTTAGAACCCAAAATATCAAAACATTATTAACTCCATTCTATCAAAAACCTGCCAACTAAGCAATATTTTCCATTATCAACAGTCATGTCAGGAGAGAGATGCAACAGATGAACAAAGTAGTATTGAAACATCCCTTAAGAGCAGCAGAAGAGACAAAGAGAGCTCTGCATCTGGACCTCAACCTCTGGTGACAAATCCGATCTGCTCTGCCACTGAGAGCCACACCCCATGCCTGCAGGAGAAGGAAAATCCTTCTAAACTACCTAGGGATACATGTGAAAGCGAGGATGAGCAGAGTATAAGAAGTAGCTCTGACAGCAACTCTAGTGATGATGACGATCGTGTAACTCTACCTGGGGCGCGAAACTGCGCCACTGATAGCAGTGGTGATGACTCAGCAAGTGACAACAATGACTGTGAGGAAGAGGAAAATGAAATTCCACACTCATTTGATGAATTAAGCTCTGACAGTGAGCAGGATTCCCCATCCTCTAGCACAGAGAAGGACTCTCCTCCACCATCTACTATCAAGGCTGGCATTCTACCATGTCCCACGGAGCCTCCAGCCTCGGGGAAGATGCATGGCCAGTGGGAGATTCCCCTTTCATTCCACCCACATGACATCCCCCTTGCCACTTTGGCAAGCGGTGTGACCGCCCATGCGCAGGCTCCTGTCCAAAGCAAAGCAGAAGCACCTCAGGCAAACTCGAAAACCAACGTACCACCGGCAGCCCCAACGCAGCAGGAGGCTTATGACCTACTGGCTGATTTCCCAGCTCTCCAGCCCCCAAAGAAACCTTTAGCATTGGGTGTATTGCGTGATGGGAATCCCAAGACTAAAAATGCAGCAGGGAAAAGAGAGCTTACTCACTTACCAAACCACTGCCAAAAGATGGCTTCCCATCAGAGGAGGATGGAAAATGTGCCCCGCGAGGTCTTCTCCATCTGTGCAGGAGATCAGAAATCTGTGCTAGACCTTCAAACATTTGGCTCAACCAACCAAGTCAAGTCTCCTGCCATCAGCTGTGAGGAACTGAAGGCCAACAATCAGCCGCCTCCTACAGGTAATAAATCTGCCGTGTGTCTCTGCCTAGCTGTGCTCTTTCTAAGCCTCTCCCTCTATTGGTTGTTATAAATAATCTGGTAATCATTTTATGCCATTCGCAATACCCTTTGCAGATACAAATGCACAAACACACACAAACATCCCTGTCCGAGAATCTCTTATTGATATTAATGACAGTGACATACTCGGCTAATTAAAGGCAGAAGAGAGGCAGCAACACCTGTCCCAGGCAGAAATGCTGGCTCTTAGAAGTTGCTGAGTTCAAATTTTGCAACAGTCCAGCTCACAAAGTTTTACCTCTTTTCCTCAGCTATACAACTCATTTAATGACACTTTTTTGTTTCTGCCACGTGGCAGGCGGCTTAGCTTCACCACTTTGTTGACTTTTGTGAACTTGAAATCTACTTCTTGATCCGAAGAAGTTGTGTCGATAGCAAAAAAGCCAAATCCGAACAACCTTATCGATCAGGGGGCAGTGCTTTGCGCCACTTGTCCACCCACGTGTGAACACACACACGCAAACATTGCATTGCTTTGTGTAGGTGTTAACACACTTTGCTCGGCATTGGCGTTGCAGGGAAGTACTTCCTCAGTTGGATGACTCAGTGGGAAAATGTTTTCATAATGAGGGGATTATTTTGCAGTGGCAAAGTGAATTACACGGTGAGCCTTCCATACTGGTTGTTGGTGCAGAACAGAACAGTGGACACAGATAGGAATTAAGTCAACAACAACTCAAGTACACTGTGTTAATTTTAGTAGGGAGTATGGCTTGTACAGTACATACCGTACCTCCTTCAAACTTCCCAGTGAGGTTATGACTTTGCTATTCTGTTTAAGAATAAAAAAAATAATGTGTAACCTAGGCATATTTTCATGCGAGGATAATTGAATATATATAAAAATATACAATTCAGTTACTTGTAATTCCATTTGAATTCCATGCTGCAGCTTAACAGGTGCACGGCTGCAGCTGAAGGCAGCTCTGCTCAGTAAATGTGCATATGTGATACATACTGCTAGCACTCCTTGAGCAGTGAGTGCTGATATGATAGAATTTACTCTCTGATAACATAGTCCTGTTGATTCACTCTGCTCATCCCCTGAGGAGGGGACTGCTGAAAATTCCTTTGCAGCAGAAAATAACAGTTCTATTAAGTTTACCCTCTGCATCACACTTAACATGACACAGGCCAGGCAAGACGATGTGCATATGAAATGGGTACAGTGCTAATCCTTGCCCCTTTGCTCCCTTGCTGTGCATATTGCAGTTGCAGGTACAGATGGCGTGGGTGTTAATGCCAGGTCCTGGGCTAGCGCCGCCAAGGCGGGCATGAAGCAAGCAGCTGCCCCTCAGGATAAAGCCAGACCTTGTACCTTTCAGCAGATAGTTACCATTAACCGCGCCAAAGGTAAGTTTATACCTTGGCATCTTTATCTGATGTGTGTGTGTGTTGGAAGTAGTGTGTGCAGGGGAGTGGGTATTATGTTTCACGGTGGGCCAAATGAAGAATTCATCATGATCATCGCCGGTTGGGCGCATTTATTTTGCAGCACTAACTAAGCTGATGGCTACAACATGTCCCCTTGCCCTTTATGCACTGCGCTTCAAAGGTTCTGTGTGTAGCATTTTTAAACATCAATATATCATTGTCAAATTAATTGTGATATTTTGGATTATTTACTAGATGCAAATGAGGCTACGGTTGAGATGTGTAGTGGTCTCTATCTTACACCAATGATATTGTTAGTGTTTGTGACATTAATTAATCTGTACCTTTTATCAAGCTTAACACTGAACACTGACACGTCCCTAGCACAGTTTGAGGTGGTCTGATACTATATTCATATAAATAATAAAGTGACATTTTTACAACACAGACAAATAATCTCATCAGTTTTAAAACTGTAACTGCTTCAAAGAGGCTATACTGCATATTATCACATCATATTTTCCATAAGTCCTCCTGCTGTCTTTCTCAAATTATATGTTGCAAATCAAATATGGCTTCACTGAGCAGCTCCCATATCTCTTAGTTGTGAGGGGAAAATGTTCAAACTTTGCATCAGATTTTGCTTGATATCACAGAAACTGTAAATTAGTTCAGACGAGTCTGCATACAGTCCGTCAGCCTGTCAAATTAAAAGTATGTTTTCAAATTTGCAAATCTGAGTGTACCATTGCCTAAATTGAATGAACCATTCAGTTGCCTCTCTGGAGAAGTTGCTTCTCTGATACTGTATGTTTATGAATTGGCAGGGGACCATGCAGCGCACTCTGCATGGGGTTTTCTGTGGGAAGTATGATTTGTGGCACGTGTGTTTGAACATGTTGTGGCACAAGACGTAACTTTTCAAGTTAATGCATTTGATAATTTAAAAACCTCTTAATACTCTAAATTAGATCAGTTAAATGCATGTTGTATAAATATAGGATTTCATTTATATGTCATCAAGTATCATTATCCCAGTATTCACATAGTACGTTATCTTAGTTTAGCAGTCAATTGTGGGGATGTAACAATACAATCAACTCATGACTTAATACAATGAATGACACTGGGTTTACAATATATTGTTCTCACAAATGATTTTTTTAACAAAATGAGACAAAAAATATTCCTTTATTTCACAAAAAAATTATATTTTGTATTGTGATTTAACTGTCTTGTTAATGTAACTGTCTTTACATTTCTACTGTAAAGGACTTTTATTAAAAGGCATTTACCAATAAAAACATTGTTTCTCATACCTTTGTCTTTTTCTTTTTTGTCCTTTCACAGCCGGGTATTCTGCTGTTCAGAACTTCGGCAACAAAGTGACTCCTTTTCATCAGACGGTTGCTACGTGTCATGGCCCTCGACACCGAAACCCAAACCGTTTTGTTAAACCTGGTTTAAACACCCATCAGGTGAAAATATGATGAGCTTTAAACTGATTTAAAAAATGAATCTGTAAACCGGTGTGTATATTCTATACATGTATTCAATTTGATTAATCCAGCTAGATAGTTATAATGGTTACATCTATCTGATAACGTAGTTTTATTTGCTTACTGATTATATGCATTTTAACAGTACTCAGAGTTCAGATCTTGAAAGGGGGAGATTTGCTTTGAAGTGGATAGATCTTCGCAGTGACCAACATCATCTCAGCACTACTTATCCTGTATTATTGCTTAGTTACAGACCATTCACAGCTGATCAGAAAAGCCCAGCTCTCAGTCCAACAAACCTGCTACCACACAGCTCTCCCTTTTCAATGTTTACTTTAACTAAACCATAGGAACACCACAAGAAAGCACTTCACACTTTTGTAAAAAAAAAACTGTTATAATGCTATAATAGCTAGCACATATTCACTGTATATATTCACAGCTATATTTAGTTGAGCCTGTGACCTGTCCTCTATCACTAAGTCAAACAGTGTGTGTGAAATACATGTGAATATAATATCTCTTGGTGCACGTATTAGGGAGGCTCTCTCAGCCAATCACAATGAGCAGTCTGGAATAGTGTGTAACTGTAATTTTCTATTCTTAACATGTCTTCACTCAAACCTCAAGACTAGTTAAACTCTTGACATTTAATTTCTGATGCTGGGAAAACATCTTAGAATTCAGTCTATTAAAACAGCTTGTGTAATGCTGTAGCAGCAGGGTGTTAACTTGTAATTATAAGTTACAAGTATACTGCCATCTACTGTACAATGACTAAGCACAGCTAAGCGTTGTATAAGCAATGCAAATTTGTGATAATGTATGCCACTGCAATGAATGTTTTGCTTTTGCATCATTCAACAATGGTGAGTCTCACACAGCAAAAAGTGTATCCAGCTTGTTGCAGGGCAATACAAAATGGGTACGTTGAGGCATTTAATAAACAACTGCCACGACTGGCATTACAGTTAGTCTTGTCTTCCTACTGTGTGCTTGTAGCCCAACCCATGTATAGATAAATAACCTCTATAACTAGAAAATTCCTAAAGAAATTTTGAGTGTGCCTGACTCTGGCCCTTGATCCTGGCCCATACATTATTGACACTAGTAGTTTAACAGTAGCATCCATCCGCCGTCACCTGGCTACCATTGCTTCAGGTAATGGTGACAGATGTGTGTGTTCTCATTCATTGAAATAGTGAGGCTTGGGTAAACGAGTTTTGGAAAAAAATGCGACAAAGTCGGCCAAAAAGTTTGTATTTTGTATTATATGATGCCGAATTGACAAGAGATATATGAGAGTATGATGACGTCTCTACATTATGTGGCTTTTATGTAGAAACGCAAATAATTGTTTTACATATATGGTATTGTCTTAAATGGAGCTTGGCATAATATTGTCCCTGGGATTAGGCACGGAAGCATCATGGGATTTAATGTCAATTGCTAAAGTAACTAAATAAAGGTAATAAACCACAATGATGGGCGCCATAATACACGTATGTACATCAACTAATAATTAATAATAATATCAATAATAATATAATAATAATAGATAATAGTAATAAGTAAGTGTATCAGATAACACTCAGATAACGGAATAGTGTATCTTGAAGGAGTAAAACATACAAATTATAGAAAGAAAACTGATTCTTGTGGTGTGCAGTCAATGAGCAGTGTAGGATTGTTGAAACTTTTAGAAGTGTCCACAAGAACCCCCCTAGCCTGTTAACATACAATGATACGCTGTGACGTTGGAGGCTTTTTATTTTGAAACACCACCCCAGCCCAAAAGGCAGGAGTGCAGTAACTACAGTCTGAGTGTCTTCTTCCTCCACAAGATAAATCCTAACTTGATGTTTTCCATTACATAATTAATCTGTATTTCTTGTGGCCATCTGTAACAAGTTGAAATAGTGGCTCAATTAAGATTTACAGTGTTTTTTGTGAGGTTCAATTAGCCACGAATAACCCCTGTTGCCCGTCTCCTAGCGGAGTGCTAGCACATTCATATCTCTGTCTATAACAATAGGGATCTTCCTCCGCTACGGCCAGGACAC
>NW_023340268.1:16274981-16288511 GCF_004916995.1 Morone saxatilis
GTTCCAATAGTACTATTATTATTATTATTATTATTATTATTATTATTATTATTATTATTATAATTATTGCTGCTTTCAGCTCTCGGATCTTTATTTTTTCTTTTTGCTTCCTCCTTCTTCGTCTGGACTGTTTTGTTGTTGTTGTTGGTTATTGGCAGCATCTCATCAAAACGAGGAGAAACGCCCGCAAGTGGCGGTTTTTGTTTTTTCCTAACATCAGTTCTCAAATAACAGCATTACAGCTAACCCGGCTGTCTGTCTGACAAAGCTGCTGCAAAAGGAATTGTGGGTAGTGGAGTTGATGGAGCTGCTCTGTTTCGGAGCAGATTTTTAGTTCTCACATATCAGACCAAGTAGACTCTGAGGAGCAAAAGGAAACCAGACTGGCCTAAAACTCAGTCTCACACACTGACTACCATAACACACACACACACACGCACACCACACACACCACCACACAACACACACACCAACCACACATGACACACACACACACACACACAGAAGTCCACCACTACACACCCTAACCCCCTAAACCCTCTCTGTTATGTGACTGTTTCTGGGAGGACTCGTCCCTGCAGCTGTTTTCCTTTTGAGTGTATGTGTGTGTGTGCACACGTGCACGCTGAACCAATACTGTTAAACCCAGTCCCACACTGTTTGAATACCAGTCTTGAATCTTTCCACTGCCACCGTCTGAATCCTGTCTCTCCTCTCTCTCTTCGAGGTGGTTGGTTTTGGCTCAGGGGGGTGGCAGGCGGGCTGGGTCTGCTGCCAATCAGGCCTTCTGATTGGTCCGCCTCACGCCACCAAAACCAGCTGTCCCCGTTTGGAGGTTTCTGTGAATGGGTTTGGAGCCGGTGGTCCACACAGGGATGTGTTGTTTCAGGTTTATTCTTTAAAAGGGGGCACATTAAGATGGTTGATTTTCCCGGTCGCTGCCACAATAAAATCCTCATTTTATTTTATTTTTCCCTCATATCCCGGTAGTTTCAGACCAAGTGCTGCTCCCTAGTGACCTTCTCTTTAAAGACTGTTTCTCTAGTCACACACACTGACACCAGGCCTGGCCAAAACAGGACTGAGACACATTTTCAACAGGGTTGGAAATTCACAAGTTTTCTATATGAAGTTCAACTCTGGTCGCTGAGTTAGGTTTTAAATACTTGGAAAGCGCGAGCGGTGCTTGAATTGTTTCCATTTCCGAGGCCAGTTAGTGTGTGGTTAGTGAGTGGTTCAAATATTTGAAAGTACATTCAAACACGCACTGTGGCCAGGTCTTATTAACATTTGCTATCACAGCAGCCCAGCAGATGCAGAGAGAGCGAACTGGGACGGAGCAGGAGGGTCAGTTTGGGCTCCCTGGAAGACGCCCCCTCCCCGTCAAAGACCTGCGTTCTCCTCTCTAGCGCTGAGACAGCAATAACCAAGGCAGCTTTTGAATGTTCCAACATCACTCTCCCAACACAAACACACACAAACACACACACTATATGAATAACCACAAGTGTCGTATGAATAGAAAAACAAAACTAAAACTGTAAATGATGACAAATAATTACTGCAATCAATTTTGTCTCACTCTGTTCCTGTTGATGCACTGGTGTTAAAGAGTTAAAATAATCAGGTACCTTTATTACTTAGCTACTTTTTCTTGAAAAAATGGACTTTTTGTTACTTTTAGCCAGCAAGCTGAAGAGCATTACCTCAAAATTCTTATCTAGCCTTGAAGTTTACAGACATACCATGTAAATGTTTTTTTTTTCCTCTTTTTTTTTGGTGTTTGTCGTTTTGTTTTGTTTTTTGGAGACATCATGTATGATGAATTGTAGCTATGATGCTTTTAATAAAAGTGAATCATGATATTCGCCTAGGAAACCAAACCTCGGCTTGCATCTCCTTATTTGTTTCACTCCTCCTTGACTCATACCTTCAGGAACATTTTCTCGAGCACCTCTGGAACCAGCTCAACAACTGACTGATGACACGCACTCTGCTGTATATGGATCTGAGTTTCGTGTGTGGATGCGGTGACACTCAACATGCAGGGTTGTTAACGTTCCCCCATTCCACCAGACTTCACTCATGAATTACTTTTCAGTTTATTTCAATCATTTTATTATCCCAGTTGCATTCATGGGCACCAACACCAAGTACAAAACAAAAATGATTCTTGTACATACAATATACAGTAAACCATAATACAACAATACTAAAATTACACTTGCAAATAAACTGCTTAACATTAAGGTTGAATGTGCAAGTAAGATTTAGATAATCCAGTGAAAATTAGACTAGAATTTTGAGTGTGCCTGACTCTGTCCCGTGACTTTCTTGTGTCATCTGTATCATGTTGAAATAGATGGCTAATTAAGAATTTAAGTAGTGTTTTTTGTGAGGTTTAATCAGCACAATAATCCTTTGTCCCCTCTAGCTAGCTAGCAAGCTAGCACTAGCGTATTAATACCTTGTCATCCTGTGTGTGGGTGTGGGTGTGTGGGTGTGGGTGTGGGTGTGTGTGGGTGTTCACAGTCAGGCTTTGGTATTCGCAACCGTCCAGGCCACAGCAGTTAATTGCAGTTAAGCGCAGATGTGTGATTGCTCTGTGTCCTGAGAGACAAAAATGTCAAAGTGAATCCCCCTCGAACCATTGGCCAGGAAAGACCCGAAATGAAACCGAAAGACCATGAGCATCGTCTCTTGTGACACAGGACTGGCCGAGTTTCATTGGCTAAAGTTAAAAAGTGACCTCGGGAGTTTGAGAAGACAGGTTCAACGAGCTCTTTTCAAAATTTCTCCTCTCAATTAAAATTGGAGTAGATGGGGGCGTGAGAGGGTGTCTGGCGCGCAGTGCGTTTCCCGCCAACCTATTAGTCTGACAACTTCAGCAGTATATCTCCCGCGACCCCAACGGATTTACCTACGTCTATCTATAAATGATTTCTGTAGAGTGACATTTGTGGCTTGGGAGCAGTTTACAATTTATTTTCGAAAAATTTGTTCTCTCTCTACACTCTAGGAATGATGTCACGCACTCTATCTGTGAACATTCTACCGATAAGATAAAAAACCTTTATTTGTCCCACAATGGGAAATTGCAGTTTCGCAACAGCATACAGAAAAAGGACAGAATAAAAAATAACGAGCAGAATAAAAAATAAGAGCAAAGAGTAGCTTATAGAGATAAATAATGAAAAAAGAATAGCATTGCACATACTGGTGTCAAACTGGTGTTTTGAAGTTTTTGTAATACTTTTGCACATATTAAGAGTGTTCATTGTGGAGCCTAACAAGCAGCAGGAAGAAAGACCTTCTGTATCTTTCCTTCACACATCGAGGGTGAACAGTCTGTCACTGAAACTGCTCTTAAGTTCTGTCAGGTCACCGTGCAGGGGGTGGCTCATTGTCCAGTCTAGTTTGGTGTTGAGTGAACACCATTACCTATAGAAGTCCAATACACACCCATTCATTATTTTTTTGGCCTGGTTTTTGGCATTTATCGGCAAACAGTTTGCTAAACGCTTAGAAAAGTCATAGCACTAATGTCCCAGTCGAGCCCGCACGTTTTGATACCTTTTTTGTGTATGTGCGACCAAAACTGCGGGAGGAGTAGTCGACCGAAAAACGACACGGAAGAATAATAATAAGTATTGGGAATAATAGATAGTGTGCTTTCAGGCACACTCAATAATTGAGCTCTCATTGAAAAGCCAGACTTTAAAAGGAATAGTTGAACATTTTGTTTTCTTAGAGTTAGAAGAGAAATTTGCTACCACTCTCATAGCGATTAACAAATGAGATATAACTTGTTAATTACTTAATTTTATTTAACCTTTGGACAGAACCTGGCTAGCTGTTCCCCCCTGTTTCCAGTCTTTATGCTAAGCTAAGCTAAATGTTGAGCATAGAGACATGAAAGCGGTTTCGACCTTCACATCTCACTTGCAGCAAGAAAGTAAACAAGCATTTTCAGAACTATTCTTTTACTTTTACTAAGCATCCAAAAACCTTGAACAGACAATGCTGTTCTTTCAGGCTTTATTTCAGGGTTTTTGTCCTGATTCAGTGGGGACTTTTAAGTGTCAACAAAACAGAATATTTTCTTCACTCCATGTAAAAGCAGAACACCATATTTTTACATCCATCTTTTCCTCTTTCTCAATCTCTCCTCACCCTGCCCTTTCCGTCTGTGACCTATTTAAATTTGGGTTGCACTTTCCTTTACCATGTGCGATGGTGACGGTGACAGCAAGGCTTACTGCACTCTGAGGTTTGCCCCTTTGGCCTCAGCACTTCCAATCCAGCAGGATAATTACTAAGGCTGCAATGCACATTCCCCCTGGGTGGAAGTGGCAATATGGGGGTCTCTTGGTGTCACCTGAGAAATGAGATGCAAGGAGGCCAACCTGAGTATGAGAGAGAGAGAGGGAGATAGAGAGAGACTGTAAAATGCATGATGGTGATGGAGAGAGACATTATAAAAGTTTTATGTTTGGCAGCAAAACAGCTGATGCAGAGATGCAAGTAAATGTTTATAGAGAGTGTGAAAAAGTTATGAGAACTATTTCAGACACTGACACATTTTAAAATCTTTCTCTCTGTCTTTGTTTCTCTCTCTCTCGCACTCACACACGGAGGTTCTGATCACATGCGCCTACCTGTTCGTGTTCAGGCGCTGACCATAACCTAAATATTCTGCTATTAAAGTTTTACAGGAAAGAGAGAAAAGATAGAGTCTGGGGGAAAAAAATCTGATAAGGAGAAGCTTAAGAGCTTTTTATCAAGGGTGGGAGTATAAATGAGAATGTGCTGTGAATTGGTGATAGTAATCATTGAGTTTCTTTTTAAAAAGAAAAAACCCAAGGCCACTCAGGTATAACCAAGGTCCCATATGTGCCCACGTTCTGAATTCTGAGTGTTTTATTCTCCCAGCCATTCACTCAGCCGCACTAACCATTTTTTTAGCATTGATTTAAACCTCTTCTGTCTCAGTAATCAAATCCAAGATATCAGATACTGCCTCTAAGAGAGAGCAATTAAGTGAAGCTCTTTTTATTGTGCTGGTGAGTTGGCATAGGCTGGCAGTTGGGTGCCACAGCACTCAAACTAACAAAAAAACAAAACAAAAACAGAGCAACAAATTGACAATTAAAAATGTTCCACTCTTGGCAGAAGGAGAAAAAGAAGTGAGTGGCCAAATTGTTTGGTTTAGCAGCCTGATCGATGGTCTGTTGCAAGTGTAGGATTGTCAGAAACAAGGCACGTTTGAAGGGATGTGAGAGGGAGGAGGGTTGGCGGGAATGAGGCTTGTGCATTTGAGCCTGTGTGCCCTTCAGCTTGTGTAAGTGCGTGAGAGGTAGAGACATAGGCCAAAGTTTTCCCTCTTGCATTCTTCTCTCTTCTTCCAGCTAATAAGCCTGTCTCTGAGCTGTTGCTAGGCTACACAGGTCTGTTGTTATTCTCCGGCAGGTGGCCTTTTCCTTCTTTAAGTCTTTGTGTGTGAGTGTGTGTGTGTGTGTGTGTTTGTATGCATACGTGTATATTTGATACCAGTGTGTGGCATACGTGAATATTTGATACCAGTGTGCGACTGAGCCAAGCAGAGAAAGTTAAAAAGAGACAGAAAGTATAAAAACAAAGATATGATGATATGAAAATATGATCAGACCTGACCCCAAAGAATTACATCAGTGTTACACAATACTCCCTCACCCCATTGTCTTGGATGTTTTTTGCTTTTGACCACTCAACGGTTCTTTGGTTTTGGTTCTGTGTGTGTTTGCATAATCAACCTGTTCATGCAGGAAGTGCGTTTGTGCATGCGTTACCTTGAGTGTTTAGCCTTTAGCGGCATGTCCATTTCATCACAAACCTTTGGATTCGGCTCGTGTGAACTCATATGGCTGAGGCAATCTTTAAAGTAAGGAGGCTGAAAAATCTTGTAACTAGGCAACAAAACGTGGTTCTCTGTGTCGTGATATGCGCTGTAAATGAAAATACTTCAAAGCCCCTAAAGAATATGGGATGGTCGTCCCTCCTGTGACTGTTTTCATGGGGGTGGAAGGAGAGATAGCGCAGGAGAAGCCTAATCGTCTCTGAGAGAGATCCATATATTGGTTTTAAGGTGGGCTTTGAGAAACACAGACCTGGTTATAAATCCAGTTTGTTGATAATCAGTAAATTTACTCCCTGTCGCTCTCTTTTCAAGCTCCCATGTTAACTCTTCAGTCCCTGTGAGAAGACACCTGAGACCTCTTTGAGCTTCACATAAAGTATTTATAATGTAAAAAAAACATAGAAAACAAACTAGAAGCTGGTGAAACAGTTAATGATATAATAAGTAAGATTTTCAGTGCACCAAAGCAGAAGATTACCATAATATACTTGTGGGGATTTGTTGAGCATTACTAATGACTCAAAGATAACTTGCCAAGTGTTGAGGTTTTTGGCTTTCAGAGCTTACTCTCCAGTCCACACTCTGTTTTGGATCAACCCCCCCGCCCACCTGCTGGCATTTTCAAATACTCAAAGATGGATGATGGTGCTAAGAGTGAGTGCCTAGCATCACAAGACATTTTACTCTCCAGCCAAAATGCAAATTACATATTATTATTATTATTATTATTATTATTATTACTATTGCACTGCTTTTCATCGTGATAAATTACCTCTTCAATGCAACTGAACACAACTCTACTCTAATTAGCTTAAGCTTAGATCTACGGTGGAAATGTGAGTTTATGATTAATACAATTTACAGCCCATCAAAATATAAAAATAAATAATAAACCTTGATTAATGACAATTATAATTTAATAAGAATGATTGCGCTTTTCTTTCTTATTATAATGGCATGTTAATAAAGGTCTTTAAAAGCAGTTGTGCTGCTGTGCTTATGGTTTATGAAATGTAAAACAAAACATAATGAAAAACATAGCATGATACACTGTTTTATTTATTTATTTTATATATATATATATTATTTTTACTACACACAGTAAATACAATCAAGTAGGGACATGACTAATACCTGTTGCTTACTGTACCACATATATAAACCAGATCATCCACGTAGGGACATAAAATATACTGTGAAGTATCCAACCCTGCACTGCCTTGCAAGTTTCTACAGTAAGTTAAATGTTTAAACCTGCTATGTGTGTTTTATGTAATTATAGTATATTTGATGTTATTCTGATGGCATATGTTTTTGTTTGTAAAGAAAGAGACAATCCTAGAGTTCCCGAAATCAAAGAACATGGGGGCTTTTTTAAATATAAAGAAATATTCTTACTACATTGAAGTCAAACTAAAATTTTAATTCCCCAAGCTATAATGATATTTCCGCCACTGAACACATTATTCCATTAGTCAAGAGATGATAAAAGAGTTTTGGATACATTTTGAAAAACAGTATCTAAGCCCCTGGGTGGGCATTTCCTATGCATGCATTTGCTGACTGACATCTGAGAGCTGGCATTGTTGGGAAAGGCACTGTCAACTTCCATGGTGCACACCTGACTGCTGGTAGCCCAGTAAAGCCTACAAAAGACTTCCCCTTTTTCTACAAAGCCACACAGCATTGGTAGCTTAAACAATCATTTCAACAGTATGTGCCATTATAATATTAAATACCATGCTGTTCATTTTTTATTTAACTTGGTCGGCGAACTAGGCTAACTAGCTCCCACCCTGAATGTGGAATCCATGTCAGCCCAGTTTGCTAATGATGGCGCTGATTTGCAGTAGACATTACTTTTACTTATTCAACACCTGCTGAATTGTTAAGCTCCCATACACTGTTGTGTTTGTCACACTGAGAGTCCAGATGTGGTGATGGTAAATGATCAGACCAGGTAGTCCTGTGACCACAGCACTCTGTAGGTACTTACTGAGATTTGAATCACGACACAGAGTAACGTAATGTGCTCAGATTACAACATGGTACAAAACAATGGCAAAAAACCTGCTCTCCAGCTGACCCCTCTCACCCTCTTCACCACCTCTTGCATGTGATGCCCTAAAGGAGGCCTATAGGTACCTGCACACCAAATCATCCCATTTTAGAAACAGTTTTTTCCCCACGCAATGAGAACTCTGAACACTTTTCACTGACTCTGACAGATGTACCTGCACTTAAAACTCTGCAAATATTGTCTGTTTTGTCTTATAGTAATCTGTGAAGATTGTACGTTGTCCTAGTCACTGTGTCTTATTGATGTCTGTCTATGTATGTATGATGTGACTGACCCATTGCATCGATCTTACCTACCATCGACCTTGTGTCGGCTGTGTGGTCATTAATAAATGATTGATTAATTTGTTAACTGCCTGTGTGGCTGATATAGTACTATTAGTTCCTCGCTCGCACACAATTTCTTATTTTTGGTAACTACAAACTACATTTCTCAAGATAAGTATTTAAGCCAAAAGAAACATACAGGATATGAAACTGTTGAATATTTCCAAGAGACAAGTGACAAGACCTTTCAGCACCATTGGCATTTCTGTGATATTGCAGTGCAGCTGTTTTGCTATCTTTCTTTATAGAAACTCTCCAAAGCAATTTGTCCAAATTGTTTTCCTAAAAATATTGTTGCATTTTTACTCCAGTTCCATTGTACTTCTGAAATATTACACACAGACAGTTCACTGAACTCATCTCTTTACTTATTCATTTAGTTTGCCAAAGCAAAGCTGCCCAACCTGGTGAGACTGTTTATCTGCGAAGGAATACCTCAGACCTACTCCTCATTGACACTTTCTTGGCTTTCAATCTAGTTAAACATTGATCCCGTCTTTCTCATCCTCAGGCATATTCTTTATCTGTCTTTTTCTCCACCTTTCTTTCTCTCTCTCCATCCTTCAATCACTTGTTTATATTCTTCTCGGGCTGTCTTCTAATCACTTGTTTAATCTCCTCTCTTCCTGTAGCAGTTTGGAGGCCGGGCGCATCGAGCCAACTGTCCTCCAGGATTCAGATGTCCCCGTTTTCCTCTCCAACAGGTGAGACCACTAACAATCTCATTTTCTCCCATCCCTGAAGTTTGGAGCCAGTTCTAATCTGAATTTACATCCAACTGTAATTTACGTAGGAGTCTTTGCATGCACGCAGCAGCTGTGACTCCGTTCTCCATTGATTCTTATTTTATTTCATGAAACTGTCAGCTTGTATTACATATAAAAGTGCTGCCATTGTGCAATAAATCTTCCTCAGTAGAGATTAAACAATCTTCTGTGAGAATGATGCTAAATATAAGTCACATTAGATTGGTATATGCTGCACACATGGGAATCAGAAAAGTATGTGCGCGTGTGTACAGGTATGTATGTATAGGCAAGTGCATGTGTGTGCATGTGTGTTTAAAAACTTGCTCGCGCTATATAATTAAATATGGGGGGAAAAAAGGGTTTTATTTGTCCGGGTGTCACTCCTGATGGATGCCCCTCATAAGACAAGCACAATCAGGGATCATTCCTCATCTATCCTCCCACTCCTTACCCTTCCTCTCCATCATATTTTATTCCCTTAGTCTAACACTTCTTTTTTTTTCCCTTTTTCTTTGTTGGCACTGGTAGCTACTGGTGTCACAGTGAATTTCATGCTGCCATATGTTGTGTCCGTTCTGTCCTAGTTGAGAAGAAGGCAGGCTGTCTTTAATAATAAGTTCTATGACCATCACAAGGTTACGCAAAATGGCAGAGCTTTAGAACAGACGGCTTGTCGCCTCGCTCCACCATCATATAGCCTATACGTAATTTTCCACTTTTAAGAATTCTGCATGGGGAGGAGAATGGGAGATTGAAGCACAGTAGCAGACTACTGCCCCCCTGCAGCCATTGGATTAACTAATACTACTATTACCACTATTGATAATAATATTGATAATAATAATAATAATAATAATAATAATAATAATAATAATAATGATGATGAAACGTGAAAGCTAAAGGTTTAAAGGGTCAGCTCACCCAAACTACAAAAACACACAATTTCCAATTTGCCAATATCTCTACTAATATTTGGCCATGCAGAGAGATATCCGTCTGCTTTTATTATTACTCATTATGCTCATTGGAACTAATTAGAAAAAAATTTCTAATAAAACATTTTCAGAGTAACAACTATTGTTTCTGGAAAGACATGTTGGTATTCAGTGTTTTAAAAAGTATTTGTTTCAGTGCTGTGAGTACCATAATCAAAATTACATTCACCGTAATTACATCAGAAATATATATTCATCAAGCTATGTGCTTATTGTTTTCACAATACAGCCAAAGAAAAAAATAACTCCCTGGGAAGAAACACAGTATTCATAGTGTTGAATGATATCCATCATGAGAAGCATCACCGTGACCCCAGTTCGGAAGGAAGAGGGTTGTGATCACAGGTGCATATCACCCATCTATACCATGTTACATCTACAGATATAACACTTCTCGCTGTCTTGTTATCTGTGACAGACAGGATGAAAAATGCATCTTGTGTGATCACAGACATTCTGACTTTGCCACTGTTACTGGTGCTCTCCAATTGTCAGCTTATCGGCCACCAAAAGGACAAAGACACTCATTTTGTGTCTTTATTGATGCTTCTCCGTCATTTGGAATAAAGCCATTTATTCACAGCAGTAAAAACCTCACAGTTTTTATTGTTATTAATATGTCCGAGTGCAAATATTGTGTGCATGTCTTGCAAAGAGCTTATTTTCTGTAGAGCACAATGTGTATGTGCATGTAGCCTCCACCTTCAAAGCCACTGCATGCTGATTGTTCTCTAAATTATGACTTAATTATGCCCTAGCTGTGGTCAATTATATTCATAATTTGTACTGTGAGTTAAGAGCTGATCCACAGCTGATTGCGCTAAGTGTGCTAAGTGTTGCGTGTGTGTGCAATATACATCTGCTTGTGATACCTCATACATCTGATAGGTAGATAAAAAACTTAGAAGGAACTCCAACTCTAGCCTCATTCACCTTGTGTGGTGAACAGCAGTTGCCTGAGGGGCCCATTTCTCAGTTAGCTTCAAACAGATAGTCTAATAGCTACTCAAAGGACACACAAGCTTCATGCCGTCTACTTTATTCCTCTCTCTTTTTAGCAAGGCAGAAATATGCCTTGTTGTGGTGAAATGAGTAAAGATTTGACAGAGTCGATGAAACCCATTATTAATATTTAACAAAGCTCTTTAAACTTACATGCCGCCATTGCCTAGTTGAACCGAAAGAGAGGGAGAGGAACAGAGAAGTAAATGAGTGAAAAAAAGAAGAAAGGAAACGAGAAGATCCCCTTGCAGAGGTTTTCAATTTTCTGGCTGCAAGACGCTTGGAGTCCTGAAACTCAGGAATAGATGGCTGGATTTTTTTGACTTCTAAGATACTCATCTGCACTTGGAATAATGAATGTACTCGTTAATTTTCTATAAATAAAGCCTTTGTAAAGGATAGCAACACTCGGGTAGTCTGTAGATCACATGGTCCCTTGATGTCATCACTTAGGAGAGATGGTGACAGTTTTCTTCCTCGTGTCTTGACATACTAAATGAGTAAACATGCACCCCGTGGTGCATGGAGGTGCATGGAGCACAGCAAAACTCAGCATATAACTCACAGTCATGTGGAACGCCTCCACCCACCTCTTCACATAAAAGACAGGGGGGAGGAGATGGAAGAGAAAGAAACTGATGAGTTAGATGAGAAAAAAACTGTAGGCTTGTGCTTGATTATTCCAAAACACTCTTTGTTTATCTGATGCGCTGATTTGGTTTATCTTAAGCAGAGTGTTGCCGCAGTCTGCATGTTAAAAAGTTGGGTTCAAGCATCATGCAGCACATAGCTTGTTTAGATAGTGTTATACATTTTTGTTTTTGCTCAATTCTTTTTTACCCTCATATTTCTTCTTCAACATTGGACCTCATGGACCCAGCAGAGTCCCGTCACCCTAACACCAACTCTTACTGGCCTTACCTCACCACATCTGTCTATTTAGGCCAGTTCCAAAGTCCTTTTTGTGAATTTGGTGACATTTTGGAGCTAAGTAGTGATATTCTCTCATCTTCCAAGAGATCCCCTGTGTGGCGAGTGGCAGTGTGATATAATTTGGAGGACTTGTTGGGCTAATATATATTTATAGATAAGGTCAGAGGCAATAAGCATGTCCACACCAAAGCTGAATTTATAGTTGTGCTACACGCACACCGTAGCTTACCTTCTTTAACTACTGACTACTGTACATCAGGTCTACCGGGGCTAAATACTAACCTGCCAGAGGGTTTGTTTCACCGAACAGTTAATGATGCTCATACCAACGTTCTTCCAAACAAACCAGAAATCTAAAACACATCACTTTTATTGTGTCAGAGGATTTCATAACAGCTAAAGTAAAAGGATTTCATGAACTTTCATAAACTGGGTATAGGTGAATCACTTCAAGTACACAGATCAATCTGCAAAAAGAAAGTTCTTTGTTTTACATGAAATGGATTACTACTTAAAGATGATGGAGAAAGAAATGGGCCCGGAGGCAAACGTCCAATTGATTGTGATTTTATAGATGGTTAGTTTTGTTGCAGCATTATTTGCAGCAGTAGGATATTTCATGAAAAAAGGAACCTTACGAATCAATTCTGTTTTCTATCATCAAGTGAGGCTCTTTTTCGGGTTGCATCAAAGGGAGAGAAGAAAAGGTGTCTTTGAAATGAAATAGTTCAACCTTTTTCAATCTGTCTTAAATTCTACAATGCTTTTCATCAACAGTCTCTTTATGCCACTCCATTTTCTCAGAATTTCTAATGCCATTTTCTCTCTGCTTCCTTTTGTGTGCCTCCAGTGAGCATGTGGGATCGAGGTTGACGGCAGCAGGAGTTGATAACCGGAACTCCACAACAAACGTTGAGGGTGACTATCGCTGTTAAAATGTCTGTGTCAGACACAAGGCAGGGTGAGAGGTGAGCGCTGCAGCATTTTATGGTTCAGCTGTGCCATTTTGGGAATACAAGAGGAAGAAGGAAAATGAAAAGAGGGATATGTTGTTGTTTTTGGCAGCCATTAGACCTTTCTTTTGAGTCTTACCATCTTCATGCTTCTCTCTATTTTCTTTCACCCTTTCTTCAGACTGCTTGCTGTGTGACCTACCATTACACCTGCCTCCGATACTGTCTTCTTTTCTCAACAGCATTTGCACATTTGTGATTCTGCATTTGTGCATTTATGTATGTTTAGCCTCAGATAACCAGCAAATGCACTGGAAGACAGCATAAGAATTAAATATGATTCCCAAATTATTTAAGTTTGTCAGTATGTATACAGAAGGCTTGGTTTAGATCAGTGGGTCCCCTCCTCATTAACCCCTCCGTCTTGTTCCAAATATGTTGAGTAGATAATAAACTGGATTTTATCCAACAGAATAAACTAAAAGTGTATAGTGTTCCAATATTTAATTTTCCTACCACTGAGGAGTCACTGCAGGTTGCTTTGCCCAAGTTTGTATTTGTGCTACTACCACTTGCAGGCCGGACGTTTCAATCAC
>NW_023340268.1:16288531-16291737 GCF_004916995.1 Morone saxatilis
TTAGGTATTTAAAGTGTTTATCCACTACATTTAGCTACCTATTGCAACTGTTTATCCTTTACATTTAGCTTACTATCTCTGCTCACATGCTAAATAGCTTTTACACACACTCAATATCAACAAGTGGTGTCAATAACTGTAATGACTCAGATTGGTGGGCAGCTTACTGGCTATTTTAAATAAAGTAAAGATCAGCATCACACTAATTACTAATCCTATTCTGCTGTATATTTTCCATCTTTTATTTGAACTGAACTTTCAACCTAACCATGGGCCGGCCCTTTGCTTCATGTCATCCCCTCTCTCTCCCTGCCTTTCCTGCCACTCTCTACTGTCTCTATGCAAATAAACCGAATGCCAAAAAAAGAAAAGAAGAAAAAGATCAACAGAAGATACCAATATAGAGAGTTGACTTGAGATTATATTTCTGATGCCTACATTTGTTGGATAGGGTTGAGTTTTGGCAAGAGGGCTTGTGAAAAAACAGATTTTTCTCTGTGAGGAAGTGAGAACAAGAAAGAGGGGGATATTTGTTGACCATCAAAGTGATGGCATAAAAGACATATCCCTGCCAGGCCAATATTTTCCTGTCACCCAAATAGCATCCAACTGTTATCCTTGCCTTGATATTTTTTATTTGAATTTCATCGCTTGGACGTGAGCGAAGACACAAAGACGCACACAGCAGCACACAGAGTGACAAGCACAGTGACGTGAGCACACACACACACACACACACACACACACACACACAGATATACATATTTATGATATCTCTCTTTCACACACACAAAAATGCACATGCGCACACACCAACCATCCTCTTATAAGCATGTACATGCAGCTAATCACTCCTGCAGACATGTGTGCACAAGTGCATGCAGCTCCTCCACTAAAGTTCTAAACTGGGATCAGTGAGGACAATCAATCAGTGATTTAGCATCTTGTGACTGCTCCCAGATTTCTTCCCTTTGCCCTCTAGTGTCTTAAATATTTAGACTGACATCAAATGCATACATGAATGTCAATGAGGCAGATTTCAGTTGCCTAATCGCACACATACACACACACGCGCGCACACATGCATGCACACGCATGCACACACAAAGAAAAGACTGGGCATGAAAAAGCAGCAGGATGCAGTCAGAAGCACTCATCTCAAAAACCAAAGATGGGAACAGAGCCCTTTGTAGTTTATTTCTTGGTTATTGTACAGTGAAGCTCCATTTTTGGATGGCTTGATTGAAGATAGGTAGAAGATTTCATGTGGACACAGCGCAGGCCGAGAGAGATCTTCTGATTGTTACTTCAGGAAAAATTGTCTCTGTAGTCTTTGACACACAGGGGGGAAGCCAGTTTGATGCATCCTTTTTATGGTGGTGTCTTATTCTCCTTGAAAGTGAAACCAGTAATAAGGCAGCCTGAACACAGCCCTCTGAAGCGCCTGTCAATCAAGGGTCTCATCTGAGACGAGGCCACACAGTCAGTTCCTTTACACCTCGGAATGTAACATCTGTCTCTATTTATTGCCAGTAGCCATGTCTTGAGACTCTAAAACAAATACTGGCCTTCAGCTTTATATTGATCCTTCTGAGGTTTATTCCTCGCAGCATTTTGCTTATGCCAAGACTCACAAATGAGATAATTTCAAAATGGCACAAAATCCACATATTCTGACCTCATTCCTCCAAAGACTAGACTTCCAGACCTCGGACACATCTATAACAAAACAGCCATGATAAATGAGCAAATACAAATTAGGCTAAACTGGGAAATAACAAATGTAAATGCTGGTACTCAGGAGGGCTGAGATCAGGCTTGGAAGAATCTGCCTCTGAATGATATTTAGGGAGGTGGCTGAAAGCCAGGCATTTTTGTGTTGTGTTTAAGTTTCTGGTGGAAAATCAATTTGCTATTTGCCAAAGCATTTATGCACTGAGTAATTTCTATGTTTCCATGGAGCTCTTGTGGTTATTAAATGTGTCTTATTAGCAGGAAAATATTTTCATCTCTCAAATAATTTAGAAGAATATACTACATTCTACAAATTATTGCTACATTGAAGCTTTTCAAGAGGCAGTGTGAATGGCTGTGGGATGAGCTGCTTTTTTTTACCCCTCTACTGGATTTGAATGCAGCTTTTGTACCAGAAATCACAGATTCTATCTCAAGAGTGTTTGTATAGTGCCTCTAACTGCGTGTATTCACATAGTGACACACCATGTAATCAAACCTGTAGAAAATAGCAGCTACAAAAGTAAAGATTTTATTAAGTCAAAAAAGGAAAATACCACCTTGCCAGCCCTGTCGAAGTTCCCTAGGATTCTCCAGACATCTCTAGGAACTCCAGACAGTTGGCTCTTTTATCTGGTCTGTGGGAGTTTATATCAGGCAATAAGGAGTCACCCTTGTAAAACACTGAGTAGTGCACTTTGGGAAACGGGTCCCTTTAAAGAGACGTGCCCAGGATAGACATGCTACATGAAATTACACTCTTCCCTGCACTCTGTCTTGATAAAATTGTTTGTTCGAGCCTAGAGCATTTCATTGTTTGTGCTACTCAAAGCTAAGCACTGAGCTGGGTATACAAGTCCATAGCAAACACTGGGGCCTGTGCCATAGCAAAGCCAGCCTCCTGCTTTACTGCAATTATTTTTTCAAATTCCTGTCCAAAAGATTTGTGTGCAAATATCAGAGCACCGGAAGACGCGCGACTTTAACGCGGAACACCATGTGTGGCATCCTTAACTTGTATTTGTGTCAGGATGTCTGAGAAATTTGTGTAGTGCGTCAAGATCGGTTTGCAATAATGTCATCTCTTCTAGTTTATGTAATTTAATTGTGCTTGGTGTTTTAAAAACCTTGTGAAATGGAGAAAGGATCTCTTTCCTTGATTTCCTGACAAACGTATTATCTATAATAACCATATTAAGCAGCTCTAGTAGGTGTGAACAAAGTTTCCAACCTCTGAACACCGACATTTAGCACCCTGTGGGTTGAGATATATCAAATCAATTATTACTTATTAAACAAACATTACTCACTGCAGGTCAGAGGAAATCACCAGAGTGACACAAATGTTCAAAACAACCCTTGAACAAGTCAAGGCTATAAATGAATTCATATGATTCATTTTATCTATTAAATGTTTGATGTTTATAGTTTTTATTTATAGAAAACTATTATTGTTGGAAATCAAAAAGTTG
>NW_023340268.1:16291744-16328059 GCF_004916995.1 Morone saxatilis
TTGTGATACAGTGAGTTGTAAAGCTTTTATACTTCCAGTTGTTTGTCCTCAGTCTTTTATTGTGTTGTGGCCACTAAGGGTTCAGAGTCAGGATCCTGCTGGCAATGAGGCCACCTCTGTACTGAGTGTACAGGGAACCTATAAACAAGCACACCATGCCTTTCTCTTACACTTTCAAATGATTATTTAGTCTCTTACAGAACTTCCTAACACAACATCAGTGAAGAGAAACATAAGTTCAGAAGTAAGACCATGTCGGTTTGTGAAATAGACCAGGGCCCACCTTCCTAATAATGGTGGATTTTAGACGTTAAAAGTGTTTCTAGAAACGCTATTTTTAGTTTTACAAATGTGGTTAAAACAAAGCCAAATGTACAGAAAACACTTGGAACTTTCAGCTCGCTGCCTGATCCATGTTACTGGGTGGAAGTAAGATTAACAGAGTAAATGTTAAAAGCTTCTGTTTGAGGCATTGTTACTCTGAAGCACAAATTAAACCTAAAACCAGGCATTGACAGGCCCCATGAGTTTTATATCAGCAAGCATGTTGCAAATGACAGTACAGCATAAATAATATGATATGGATACCTAAAGAGATAAATATATTCGGTTACGGTGGCAAAGGAGTACAATGACAAGAGAAGTGAAAAGTTCAGTTAATTTTTTGTGTGTAGTAGTTTTATTTGTTTGTAATGTAGACATCATCAGACATCTCAGTTTACAACAAATGTCTCTTAACAGGCAGCATCAGTGGTCATGATAGTGCTTTTGGGAAAACACTGTAATTTCAATGACATCAAAGCTGTATATTTATTTGCTCAGTCTCCTGTGTCCTCCTGGTGAATCTCTTTACATGTACATTTGGTGTACATTTGTGTGTAAAACAGATCACACTGAATTTCATGTCTGCTCTTTTTCTGTTTTTCAGGACAGAGGCAACCCATCTAAACACATCCACATGTGAAGACAGCCAGTATGACACAAATTGTGCTGCTTAAGACGTTGAAAATCAAAAAATTAATAAATATTTGTATAATATTTGCTTCATATGACTGTAGTTAATGTTTATGGGTAATCTGCTATTTTGGGACTGAATCACAGTGAGATTCATCAAGGGAGGCAGAGGCAAAGGACACATCCCAGTCAGTGCTTTAGTTCATTAGTGAGCATCTGTATGCTGCGCACACACAAGTCAGGCCCTAAATACAAAACGCAAACTGTATGCACTTTCCAAATGAATTGAGTGATGCGTAGTAATAACAAAATCTCATTGTGCTGTGGTGATAGTGAAATGGCGATTATTCAACAGTGCAGTCATTTTTGCCAGCGGACCTTCTCATACATAATGCATCCAAATCATTGCATTTTTTCTCCATTCTGGGCTACAATGCATATTTCATCAAGTCAGTGAAATATTAAGCACTCTTATGATTTGATATTCTCTTCCAAAGGGGACTTTAGTTTATATATTTTCTTCACATCACTCACACCTCCTCTGAGACCAAACTTCCGGGGATGTCTTTATTTGGCGTGTTTGTTTGCCGGAGAGATGTTTGATTGGTTAGTGCTAGAGTAATGATCAATAAGGCAACCAATCAATTTAAGAGATTATCGAGGCTAAGAGGCCATTGATCCATAAGAGGGCCCAGCCACTGAATGGCAGGTTGGGCTCCTTCCAACATTTCATTAAAATTAGAGAAGCTCAATCTGCGCGGCTTCTCTTCCTCCCTCTGCCCTCGAATTTCAAAATGTCAACTCTTATTCAGGTGAAAAGATTGATGAGTAATTGGAGGAGAAGGAGGGGAGATGGGGGGCATTTAGTCAGAAATATAGAAAAAATATCTATTTCTTACACCTAAGTCTTACGTTGGAATGAAAAGACATGACAGTTAACTGTTCCGAAGTCTTACATAATTTTTCTGCACTGTCACAAAGTTGCTATAGTGTATTTTTAATGGTGCTGCCTTGTCATAAAATAATCTTCAATTAATGAAAAATTATCACTTTTTACACAAATGTCAAAAGTTATTCGTTGCTGGGTCTAAACGTTTCAGAAGATGTGGTGGAAATCTGACATTAGCCTTAAACATTTTTGTCATTTAAAAAGAAATCACCCTCTGGCAGATTTGCAAGTGATGTGACTTCTAGCACCTTTAAGACTGCCGTTGAGATTTTAGGGAGACGCAACTCACACTGTCTACTTGCAAGTAATTGTCACCACAGTTAATAGAAAAAAGTCCAATGTTGCTGATATCGCTCATTAAAAAGAAATTGTTTGACATCTTGTGAAATATATTTAGCTCTCTTGCCAAGAGTTAGATAAGAAGATTGACACCACTCTCATGTCTGTAAGCTAAATATGAACCTTCAACTAAGAGATGGTTAAGCTGTTATAAAGACTTGGAGCCGGGAACCGCAGCTAGCTTAATGCTGTCCTAAGGTAAAAAAAAAATGTTAAATCCACCAACCAGCACCTCTAAAGTTCACTAATTAAGAGCTGCCCACGCTCCTGGTAGTTTTTATGCTAAGCTAACTGTGACCATAGCTAAGACAAATATGAGAGTGGTATCGATCTTATCATCTAACTCTGGACAAGAAAGTGAGCATAATCCTCAAAAAGCAAGCTACATTTAGCAAATGTAGTTCTTTACACCTGAGTGTCATCATCCAACAATTTAATTTAACCAAACAATGAGTAGGCTACGTTACTCCCCCTAAATGCTTAAAAGAAAAACTATTTTCCCCCCGCCTGTCATCGAACCTACACTTTTAAACTGCTGTCTGCAACTAGGACACAACTGTAAGAAGAAAGCAAAAAGACGCAAACTGACAACTGATGGCACCCACTAGCACTAACAACTAAGATAAACATCTAAACACATTTTTTGCATTCATTCAGCCACTGTGCATAATGAGCCGAGGACAGGTTTTCTTTTAAAATCCTTTTAAACACGGGCATGAATGGGTTGAACATTCTCTTAAGCATGTGAATATATCCATGCTCAAGTTCAAGGTAGTTTAAAAGTCCTGGCAAAGATGCTCACAAACCCAAAGGACCTGTCCCTGTCCACTCTACATTATCAGTTTGCTCAACACTGTCCCAATGAAAGCCAAATAGACCCCATGAAACCAAATATTGAAAAGTGGACACGTAGCTGCATTTAACCTTTAATCTTTGTCTGCTGCCTTAAATATACTACATGGTTATGAAACAGTCTCAATTCAATACTGATGCCTCTACATGAACTACATAAACAAACAAGACCGCCAGTGGATTCGACCGGATTCCCCTTGAATACCATGGAACAAAAAAAATGAGGTGGTGGAAACACTACTGCTTTTGTCACCATGGGCCACCAGAATCAACACAAAATGAAAGCTCTTTGTAGCTGCTTAATGTCAGGCAAATATATATGATAAAGTTTATAAAATAATGGTATCCAGTGCACGAGCATTGGAAGCTCTTTATCTTGGGTTTTATCATGTACCATGTATCTTATGACATTAATTGACCAAGCATTATCATCTGTGAAAAAGCACTGTTAAAGGTATCTAACATGTATCATAATCTGCCCAGTGCTGTCTAAAATATGAGTTTGTATTTTGACCTTTACTTTTAGCACCCTCATTAGGTGTTTTGAAGTTTTGAAGTGCTAAGATGAAGCATCCTTCCATGTTTTATCAAACCCGTTTTGAATCTATTTAGAAACTTTGCTGTTTAATTAGAGTGCCCCCCTCAGGGCAATTACTATAATGTGTTATAACACCAGAACACAGTGCTGATACATCTTCCCTCTAAGCTTCATTAAATTTAGGCCTGTGATGTCTGTGATGTCACCTGAGATATAATGTCTGACGGTCGATTAACACAGCCGTTGACTTCATTCTGTGGTGGACAATGATCTATTGTGATATTCAATCTGGGCTTTTGCATATCTTTTGTCTCATATGCATCATTACCACCTGTCATGGAGAGGAGGTTATATAATCTGGTCAGGCCCTGCTATTAATATGACTTCCAAAGAGTGAAGCTAAGTTTATAAAGAAAAAGTGAACTGATATCTGAGTTACAATAGTCCATCGGTAACCGGCAGAACAAATGCCTGACACTTTCTGATTGACCTCATTGTGCCAATTAGGTGGTAGACCAATCTCCATAATAAAATCTGTATTTTTTTGAGTAAGCGCCTGTCAAATTGTCTTTTCGTCTTGGCAATATCCATTTCATTATAGTGACACTTGTATTTGAATACCAACAAGGCTGCTGTTGTCTCACAACGTGGGATGCCAGCGTGGCAGGTGTTTAAATTGATAATATTGGCCCAGGTGCAGCTGATTTGGGTAACAACAAGAAATGGTGTGACTGAAGCAGTTTCACACACTCAAGCCTGGACTGTTCCTTTCATATCATTAGGGATAAAAAGGGTTTACAAGAGTGCTTGCAAATTTGACCTTTAATAGCACTTTTCTTTTTGGTAAAATAATCAAATGTAAAACTTCTGTTACAGGCCCACCAAACCTAACTTCAAGAAACCACCTTCAGTGCAACCTTGTAGATAACCCTGAGGGACTTTCCTTAAGTTGGCTTCATAGGCTTACTCCCAAGCTCCCAGCATGGTCCACCACTTAAAATTTCAGAAAACCATCTCTAACTTTATGCCTAAACTGTAGCACCTATCCTATCACATATTACCTAAAGAAACTGCTGTAAGCGTTGCATAATATGACTTTTCAGCACAAATATTGTAAGGAAGTTTAGTTACTACTTTTTTCCTGATGAAAAAAAAAAGTGCAGTAGAAGCAATAACTACTTTAAATATCCAAAGTAAAAGTAGTCATGTTGCAAAATTGCCCTTGTCAATATATCATATTAATATTAGATCATTAATGCTATATATATTCATACATATAATGCTTTCTATTATACTATGTATATATATAGTGTTTTATATATTGTTAGGCAGTTTAATATATAATATATAATACATATATAATCATTATTTTATAAATGGATGATATGTTTAGTATGTAAAATCTTTATCTACTACTATCTACTATCTTAACTAGTAACTATAGCTGTCAAGTACAAAATGGTAGAAAATGTTATCAAGTGAAGCATAGGTACCTCAAAAATGTATCTATCAAGAACAACAACAAAAAATGTAAATGTACTTTCTGATTTGTTATTTTTTAAATATCACTACAGCTTACTGGTAAATAACACACAGTTAACATATAAGTTTTAACTTCACAATAATTTTTCCAAAAGTGCTGCAGAGTAAATAATGCAATGCAAATAATGCAACTGCAATAATTTATAAAAGGCTGAAAGAGATCCTGGTGGAACTGATTAACCAAAATAGATGCTAAAACCACCTTTTCATATTTATGCTAGCCTGGAGGATAAACATCTTCTGCCGATGTCACAAAACTACACTGAAAACAAAAACTGGACCTTTAAGACGGGACAGCACAGATCTAAGCCGTTTCTTGCAGCTATGTAAAAAAAGCCAGGTTTCTTACAGATTACATCACTCACACTACACTACACTGCGAAGCAAATCAGAAATGACTAGATTTCATGGTGTACAGTACGCTGTTTACTGATGCTGTTCAACATGATACCTCCTGCTGGTTTTAAAGTGTGTGTTATCAGGAGCTATGTATCACAACATAAAATGTGCTTTCAAATGTAAGGTAAAGATAAACCTTAACACACACATATAATACATGATCGCTATGTTTTTGAGCATTGTCAGTAGCATTATTAGCAACAAATAGAGATAGTGAATTCTGTGTGAATGGGTATAAGCCAGCAAACTGATGGCTTGCCAAGGGCAGTGTTAGCTGGCATTGAGGTAGAAATGCTGCATTTCCAACATCGTTAACATCATTTTAACCACTTTTCTGTCTGAAAGGGCTATAAAAATCTATAATGTTATCAATTGGTCTGTCTGAAATGCCAAGTAATTTTTCCAGGCCAGTAGCTGGACTGTATATTTCGGCTGTTGCAATTTCTCACTGCTGCTGCTTTGGACCATTGCTTTTTTTTAAAATTGCATTATTTGTAAATTGTATGTAATTTGTTAACAAGTTACAGTATCAACTTTAAGTTAGTTGCCTAATTAGCTGTGTTGTTTTACAGCATTATAAATGTGATACATTGTTGCCTTTTTCGGTGTTAATGGGTTTTCTTAAGGTTGTAACCAACTGCCTTGACGAAGCCTCTGTGCAGAAATGTGCTGGCTGAATAAAATGCATATTCTGGCCAAACTGCCTTTCACCTTTGTATTTCTGTCACTGGACCACCTAGTTGAACTTGTGATATATTGGGGGAGAGCGAAAGCAAGAGCGGGCGAGAGAGAGAATGTGTAATTTGTAGAGGCACTCACAGTTGGTAAGCATGTAACAAGCTCTTAGCTAATTTTCACTTTTGTTTCAAAATACATATTGCATAATAATCACTCCAATTATGTGTTAATGTATGTTAAATTACAAGTCCTGAATTGAATACATGGATAAACAGTCCCTTTATAAAATGATTACAGCTAATGCCTTTGTTCAGTGGTGTGGTTGACTAGTGACAAATTGACTGATTCGTATGATGGAGACACTGAGATGGAGAAGTTGATGAGATGCTGGAAGCTGGCAAGGATGATTTAGAGCCTCAAAAGCGTAGCAGCGATTAAGTGTATATTGTGGGACTTTGTATTTACCATCTCATACTCTTTGAGTTGCACAGCTGTTAACCTGTCATGAATGTTGGGAGTGTCCTTCAAAGGAGTGTAGCTAATGGAATACTTTTTCTATAGCCCATGCTTTCCACATTACCCTTCTTATGGAGGCAAGTGCAGTGACCATCAGCCCTCTTTAAGTCACAGTACACAAGCAAGCAGATAAAATTGGCTTCAGCTATATGGATTTAATCAAATGGTTTGAACATTAAAATGAAAACTAACATTATTTCTCATGGTCAAAAAGAAAGTTAAATGAAAGTCTAACATTAGAGTCACTAATGAGGACAAAGTTTCAATATGACAAGGACACCATTTAAAATTTTGAATGTCCATGTAGTGTACATACAGGGTGGTGCAGGAGGAAGATTCACCACCCTTTTTGACCTGCTGTGAGTAGGATGACTCAACGAGAGACAAAGCTAGAAACACGAAATAGCAAAAAACAAAAGAATGAAAGAAACCCAAAAAAAAGTGAAAGAAAGAAAGCAGTGCAGCAATATCCCTGCAGTGAAGTGCTCAGGCCTAGCTGCTAGCTGGCAGAATGCGTGTGTTGAAATCAAGTGAAACGCTGTATACTATAGATTACCTAATGAGAACTGTGCCTTAAAAAGCTTGGCATTTCCAGCACCAGCTCCCCAGCATGCACATGAACTTGCTGATGGTTTTATTCAGATAAGGATGCAACCAACAAGATGAAAGAAAAGTCAGCATTTTAGTTGCAAAAGTGACTCTGCTGGCCTTTCTCATCTTCCTCTTTAGCTTTGCGTGTGTACACGTCAGTGTATATATGCGCACGTCAATGTTTGTGCCGACCCCCACCCACCGTTGGCGTCATAAGAAGTGTTCGACGTGAGAGAGCCTTTACTCATTAGCCGTCAGCGTCATACCTCGCAAACAAGAGAGGAGGAGGGGAGGGAGGGGTAGGGAAGAATAAGGGGATGGGACTTGCAAGGGGGAGAGGGGGAGAGAGGAGGAGAGTGCTGAACATGAGAGCATAAAAAGCATTCAATTAAGACATGAACTGCAGGGTTCATTAAGCATAGGCAAGCCGATGAAAATGACCATCCATCAAGAGAGAGTGCCGTGGCAGCGCTGCACAGTTTGTGCAGGCATGCGCACATACAACATACTTAATTACTACAAGAAAAATTCCCATCCTTGCCTGTTTAAAGTAGAATGTAAACTGATAGCACACATTATATCACTGGTCTACATTGTCACGTATTGATCCTGCTATATGAGACTTTGTGGCTTTTCTCCACTTAATCTCACACTCACCATTTTTCTTGAAGAAATTAACATTTTAAGTGGTCTACCGCTTTGTCATTTTATTGTATCTGCTTCAGCAGCATTAAGTGAGTGCTGCTGTGAGAAAAGAGGGTGAATTTGAAAATGTTTTGCTCCCATGCAGGTACCCACAATAATGACAGTGAAATGGCTCTTTACTACTGGCCTAAACTACCTTTAAGTTTTGAAAAGGATATGAAACTGGCTGAGAGCAGGAACAACAGCACTAAAGATGAATTACGAATCTGTATATCCATCTCCAATCACCTCATAGTGTGTACAGCACGCAGGCATGGGGGCACTGAGTGCATGCAATATGGAATATGAACACATTGTAAAATGAAACATGTAATAAATAGCCAAAGATTCTATATCCTGTCAGAATTAAAAATTATGTTCCTGCAGGTGTAATTTTGAATAAGTGTAATATATAACGATTAAATGTGTGTGTGCTTAGATCAGTACATTCCTGAGGGTTCACCAACTCATATACATACTTGCATCTCGCTCACTTCCTCAGCATCCAAGGGCACACATGCATACAAGAGACTGCAGCGCTGAGACGAGCCGTTTGCCCCCTTTGGAATCTATTCATGCATTCATGAAACTGCAGCATATGGGCACATATGGTAAACTCAGGTATGTTCGACAGAGATACAAATTACAGAAGACAGTGAGCGTTAATAGCTAAATGCATGTTCTGCTCTTTGAGGAATCAGTCGCCATAATATGTATTTCACCGCGTTGAGAGGGCTGCAGGCTCTTTCTTCATTGTAAGCAATCAAAGCAGCTGTTTGTAAGTGGCCTTGCCCTCAAAAAACTCAGTGCTCTCATTCTTTTCAACAGGCTCTGCTGTGTTTGAATGTACTATGTGTTAAATAGCAAAAAATTGCTTTTCAAGAAGGATTTTGTTATATTATTCTTTGAGAGCTACGGTTAGCACAGGAAAGCCTATGTATGTTGTTATGACTGAGGGTGGTTACAATGTCTGTATGATGCCATTTGTACTGTGCATGTAAATATATTTATGTGTGAATGCGTCTTATTGTTACATAACTGCTGGTAGAAGAATGCCTGTTTTATTACCATGCATGTATTGCACTTACTTAATTTAATTACTGGCATTGAATATAATCCAGGGTTTTGCTTAATCATTTAATATTTTGTGCCATAAATATTCTGTATCTGCTTGTTGCAGCGATTCATAGAAGCTATATTACCTATAAAGTGAAATGTTCAAAGCCAAGGCATCGTCTTTTATGGCTGCACTGTTTAAAATTGCTACTGTCCTGTGTTAGCAATGCATGTCCAAAACCTTAGCGTTTCTTTTGCTTTTGAAAAGCTGCCCTGTTTCTAGCTTTTGTAACAATTCTCAAATGCTTGTGTAGCTTAAAAAGTATAGGACAATTTTCTCAACCTATCATAGGACACTTAAGATTATCTGAAACACATATTTTTAGGTTTTGCCATTGTGTAAGATTTATTGGTGAAGTTGCAGATTGCAACCAAGTGACTACTACTCACCCTCCAAGCACGTAGGAGAAACTATAATGGCTGTGAAACGCATGAAAAATGCTGGTCCCATCTAGAGCAAGTGTTTAGTTTGATTGTTATGAGCTACTGTCGGTTCAACATGGTGGACGTTGCCTTTTTACTTGATTCAAGTATGACCTTATGTGTTGGCTACAACAAGTCTATTCACAATGTTAATTTGGTTTAACAATGAACAGATTTAATCAATGAATAGATTACTGCCTTCACAGTTTTGAACTGTGTGCTTAATATTGATACGTGTCCTAAATTGAAAAACATAAACAGCAAATCAGTGGCTACCCAGTGTTTTGCATGAAGTCTGTGGTATTTGCATTTTAATTGGCTGGCAGAGCTAATGATAAAAGACTGTAATTTAGCAGCTAAATATGACTGGGAACCCAGGCAAAGCAATTAGTATTCTCTAAATGTCACGTCTTTGTATCTGGATGCATAATACACAAAATTTATTAGTCACTCTGGTCTCGCAGAGGGACTGTTACACAATGTAGGCCCACCTTGGGTACCTGTGCTCTACCAAAGCTTCCTCAATTGTAGAGATATATCACTTCAAGCAAAAACCAACAATCCCAAATGTGTCTGTTTCCACACACTAAATATTCCCACAGGGAGTGTGAAGAGTGCATAAAAGCTGTCTTTTCTCACCTAGCAAGTTCTAATGCACAGTCACCTGAAACAGACTACAGACAGTGCAGATAGCACAGTAGTGGCAGCATTTGCCTAAAAGGCTCTGGAATTATTTTAAAAAAAAGCAGAGCTGTCCAAATTATCTATTTGCAAAAACATCATTATTAATGGAAGAGTAAACAAGTTTAAAAACTCTATGAAGGTTCTCCTTGCATTTACTCAGGATTTACTCATTGAGCCATTGATGCGAGATTAGTTCTGATGGCACATTTTAATGCTATGGGAAAAGGAATTATTAATTTAAAGCCTAACTGTCATAATTACAAACAGTGGTTCAGATGATTGGTTTGAAGCTTTCATTTGATACAACTTGAGAGTTGTTGGCCTTACTTCTCAGTTAATTCCTTGTTGATATATGAGAAGTTATACATCAAAGTGGGCAGAGAGAGAGAGAGAGAAAAAAAGATTAGTAAAAGCGCCTCAAAGGGGCCATAGAACATAGTACAGGTGGTTGCAGTTCATTAGACAATGACATATTGAGACAGAATCTTCTATGTGTTACCTTCTAATAGTGTTTTGGATCTATTATTAGCTCATTTATTGCAATTCTAACACTTGGAGGGGAGGTAAACAAGATCAGAGTGTCATGAGTTTAAATAACACTCCCAGTCATCCCAAAGGTAATTACACAGAGGTCAATGAGCGGAGGATGACCCAAAAAAAATAAATGGGCATCAGCAATCAATATTTCACGCTTACACACAGACACGGACACACACTCACACACACACACACTTACACACTTGTACGCGTCGTCCCTGCCAGGGAACGAGTGGCTCATCTGTACACTCCTCCAGACTGCTCAAACAGAACACAAGGCCCAAATTACATTTTAATGGCCTTTTTCTCTCTTATTAGCACCGCAGCGTCTTTGAGTGTGCGAGAACAAAATGAAGCTTTCAACCTTTCCCATTCCTGTGTCATTTTGCCTGATGTGATCAAGGCTTCCTGCTGACACACCCACAGCTTTTTGCTCATATACACTTGAATTATACATTACGCCAAAGAACAATCGAAGTGTAATGGTAACAAGATTACCTCAGTGCATGATTCTCAAAAACATTTTCATATAATGGTGTAATGACTGTAAAATACGGACATAATAGCAGTGGCTTTAATATTTAAATGTTTTGTTTTTATTGTGTTTTTTCCCCGATTCCCAAAGTTTGGGAAAAATGTACATAAATATCAGCAGGACTACAAAAATTGAGCCTCAATCTTGTTATTGGCATTAATCAGGTTTTCAAATTAATACAATGAATGTTTGTGCATAAAAAACCTGAAATTTGCTAAAACAGTTTTAAACAAGACACAAATTATAGGAATAGATTCAGGCAAACCAGCCAATCCAAGCATGGTACATAAAAAAAACTGTCTTAGTTCAGTCAGTGTGTTTGTTTGTATGTTTTTTTGATTTTTGCTTTAAAACACAAAAATAAAAATAAAAGGCCTTTTTCTTTTTCATGGTCAAACAGGGATGAGTATTTTAATATTGGTTTGATTTTTAGATTTTTTTTTGTATAACAAAATATAAAATAATTAGAAAACAGAAATAAAAACAGGCCTATTTTTCCATATTCTGAAACCACACATGACAAGCGCGCCAAGTTGCAGGTGTGACAGTTTTGCTTTAGGTCAAACTAAAATGTCTTTGGAACCTGACTCTGAAATGATTTTAGACAAAACAAGACCTGTCATCTGCAGAAATCTCACTGCAGTCAAGTGAGCCAAACCTGGTCATGCCAGCCACCACTTGGATTTTGATCTTGTTACACCACTGGTGCTTAGAGCAGCCAAAAAGGACGAAAGACTCACATAACAGCAATATTTACATTGTATGACACATCATGATTCAATGAAGTCTTGTTGAAAGGGCTGTTACCAAATAAGTCTTCCTTTGATAAAACAATTTCCATAAGAGAAAATTAAAGGGAAGGTCAGCTCAAATTACATCACCACTACCATTCATAAGTTTCTTGTATTTTGACTTTTTTTATTAACAGCTTAATAACATTTTCAATAGAGTCCTGTTCACAAGGACCCTGACAATAACAAAATGAAATTTGAGTTATTTTATTGTTCCGTTTCAGAGAAAATTATGAATATAACTTATTTGAGCTGATTTTCCATTTAATTTTCTTTCAGGTGTTCGCAAATGATGTCTCACTTGACTGCAGTGAGATTTCTGCAGATGACAGGCCTTTTTTTTTTTTACTAAAATCATATCAGAGTAGAGTTCCAGAGACATTTTAGGCTGGGTATTACTCAAACGGATGATTCTAGTCTTCTGCAGTTATTACATTTTTCGAACATACATTTGATAGAGATTCCTTCAATGACATTATTTTTACGCATTTTTTTTTATATTTTCATATTAATGCGCATACAATATGGAGAGTATCAGCGTCAGCAGGCAGGTAAAATCACAGAATCCACAGGATCAGTAATTTCCATTCATTGTCTATATGAGCTGCCATGCAATAAATTCAGATTCAGCAACTGAATCTTACTGAATTTTCTCACCTAAAATGCTTTCAGAAACATATTTTGGTGAACTATACACACATTCTGCAGTGCATCTGAAAGGTGGTGTGTTCACTTGCTGTTGAACGTACTGAACTGCATGTGAATGATTCCCACCTCTACTTTGATTAAAATTTAATCTGGGGAGCAAGTTGGGTTAAAATTATTGACCTGAAAAGTCTCCTTTTGTGAACACACCTTGCAGATTCAATGAAAAAATAACTTCTTCTTGTTCATGATTTTTGCAATCCCATAAGTCAGTTTCCATTTGGCAGATTTATCTTCTCTGCATGCATGTCATACCACACATACCCTACTTATTTTTGTATTGTTGTAAAATACTAACACTAAGGTGTTCAAGGATTCACCAAAACCATCAACTTTCTACAGGCAGTAGCTTACTGAAAGTGTTTTCATATGGGAGTAAGTCTGCCTTTAAGGCTTTGGCTCTCTCTCAGGCTATGATACCAAACAGTCCTTCACGCCTGACTGCTTTTGATATTCCGTGACTCGCTTACTGTGTACTGGAAAGTGGCGAAATCTGAGACGAGCCAGAAAAGGTTTGTGGTTAGATACACTGTTTTTAAAATCCTCACAGGGTTAATGCACTCTGTAACATTAGGTGTGCTTTTACAACTCACACACACACTTAAGCTCTCTCGCCACTTGTTCCAATACCCTGCTAAGCTCTTTGGTCCCCACTGTGCTTGGTATTAACTCAGTGAGAGTGTGTCTGATAAACATGATCAGAGTTTTCAAGTCAAGCTGAAAGTCGGCATTGCTGAAGTTGAAAACAGTGCACTATTTCATATGCTATTCTCCAACAGTGCCCTATTGCTTAATCTTTTGGATTAAAAATATTAATCAAAACCAGATGAATTTATTGTGTTACTAATAATATATCTGCAATTAAGATTTTAAGGCTTTTCTTAAATTATTCAATACAAGGTTGTTTCAGCCCTGCAGTGTGTAGGAGGACAAGTGACCAAACAAGATAATAAATGAGAAACGCACGAGTGTAAATGATCAATGATCAACCCTATCTGTTATGCTAAGTTAATTGGACCCAGTGAGCCAATGACATTGATTTGTCAAAGCTCTCCCCTTTGACCTTGTTGTGGGATGAAGCTTAAATCATTATTTATTCTAATGGAATTTAGATATTAATTTGCTGCCTCCATTTTAAAAACTATCTGTTTGTTGCAACAGTGCTTGCTTATTTGACTGTATCTTTCTTTCACTTTTCGCGCTGTATCAGACATCAAAACTATACCCACCTTACCCACCCCTTTGACAGCCAGCACCATCTGTAGCTTTCTAACAAGGAGGATTCAGAATCAACGATGAGCAAAAAGAGTGACATTAGAGAAGGGAAAGAAAGTGAGGACAAACCCAAAGAAGAAAAGCACTGAGAATTGTTCCTTAAACAATTTCCCCAATAGGGGATTAATAAAGTACATATCATCTTTAGTTTGGTGCACATATGCTGTTCCCATGTTAATGCCAAACCTGGTATTACAGAGTAGTGCTTAGGATGACAGGAGGAATATTTTCACCTACACTGTCACAAGCAATCAGCGGAGAGAAGAGGGTCCTAATCAGAGAGCTGCTTGACAGCAGAAAAGCCTCTCCTCTAATGATTCAACCGTTTTCTGAAGTCGAGATGGGCAGGTAGGCTTGGCATTTTAGTGGGGAAGTTTACCTCACTGAGCAGGAGTCAAGGTTATGGACTGTAAGGGTTTTAAAGTTTTATTTCGTACATTTTGCATATAGTTTGGTCACATGAAACATTAACTGGCTTCTTAAAGTATTCTGGAAAATGATGCTTCAGTTGCTAAAAATATGCCAAAAATTGTACTACAATTTTACATTAATGAGTGGTGATTACATTAGCATATAGACAATACATTGTTTCCTCCTGCTAATGCATCTCCATTCCTCAGTATTATCAGTCCTCAAAAGAGATTTATCCCGGAATGTTATTAATTTAAAATTTTAACAATTGTACTTTTTTTTTAACTTGTAATGTTCAAACTTATTTGACTGTTGTTGCTGCAAATACCATCCTGCCACCTCCACTCAAAATAGCTAAAATACTGGTGTCTAAAGCTTGCACTTGGATCAACCTCAGGGCAAGGATCAGCACAGCAAAATCCCCAACTAAACCACTCCATAAAGATCTCTGATCGGTGGCAAAATGGAAAATCCCTCGGTAGAAAGCATGCCATTGGGAAAGTTACCCAACATCTCTGAATGATTTCAGTGTAATTCAAATAGGCTTAGCAAAAGATACGGTATCTTCAGATATGACAGTGGATTCAGAATAAACTCCCACTCTAATTTGTCATCTCTGGCTTCTCTTTTCTATATGTTATTTATAGTGCTAAAGCAGACATGCAGTGGAAAAATCTGTTCACTAATCAGTGTCAAATGTAACTATCATCACTTCTTCACAGCTGTCAGGTACAGTACTTTGCCTCAGGACATTAGAGGAGTTTGTTGTATCTGGATATTTAATGCTTTAATCAGGGAAGGTTGATGGCAGTAACTGCCACATGAACAGTTTGTCAGATATCAGAGGAGCAGATGGGAAATGTTGCCTCGTTTAGATAATTTCTTCATTTCATGGCCATCCATCCCAAAGTACAGACTGATAAAAATCTATTTCTTAGTTAAGTGCATTTGAAGTGCAACAGAGAAAACTATTTATTAAGGCAATGTATGCCTGGAGTTTCTAATTATCGCTGAAATATAGATAGGCCTTTTATAATTCATAATAAAAACAATGTTTAGGTTCTTATGGCACCTGTATGATGCCCCTACTGTATGGCATTCAGTTAAGTTAAATCAACTTAACACATCTAGTCTTTGCTGACCTTTATTTTTCACCTTGTCTACACCCAACCACACGTATTGCATTCTAGCCAGATGTTTAAATGATAAAAAAATGTATTTGTCTTTTCAAAAGGATATGAAATCTTCTCTCCTCCTAAGTGTAATTGTGTTAGTAAGTGGTCTGTGTAAGTAGTCTCTAGAGTGTCTGTCCCCTGTGATTATGGCAGCTGAAGTTACATTATCGTAAATGACGTTACATTATAAAGTGATATATTGCATTGTTGCATTAAGTGTGGAAAAATGTTTACCATTAGCTGAAGTTACATTGCAATTAGCCATGTTTCTTAATGTCACATATGAAGCAATAGCTCCAAAAAATTCAAGACATACAGTCATACAGAAAGCATAATGTACTGTCTTATTGTTTATCTCACCCTCTATCAGTGCTTTATCGGTTACCTAATCTTTTTTTTGCCGACCCTGGTTTGCTTGCAGCCTGGGAAAACCATGATGGATAGAATCAGAATTATGATGTGGCAAACAGAGATGCATATATGTAGCTTTACTGTGGCTGGACGGAGAGTTATGGTGTGACAACGATTATAATTTTTGTTCTGTACCAGTCAACTCTACAAAGGACCCATGTTCATCAATATGAGACTTTTGGAGTAACAATAACTTACAACCAGAAACCTTAAAGGCACCCACTGACAACAAAAAAATACAAAACAGACAACAATATGAAGTTCATCACAGTCGGCATCTCAATAGAAAACTCCTCTTCAGGATCCAAGCAAGCATAAAAACAAAAAAATAAAAAAATAAATCAGCTTGAATGAAGTGAATGAAGAAAAGTTGACTCATACTCATAAACTATCTTAGTGACTCTCTGGAAACACCAGAGTTACTTCTTAAAGTCCGACCTGTGCACTGCAGTCAGCTCCAGGGAATGGACAGCCTGGGAGCTGGGTGATTTGATAATGGATTTATGACTATCAATATAGCAGCAAAGAACTATTTGCTATGTAAAGATATGGCACAGTCATGGTGCCCTGAGCTGAGAATGTAATGTCAGTCCCTTTGCCTGTGTTGCTATCCCAGTCTTTCTGTGCTTTGTTTATAAATCCTGTCTGGCAATGCATGCATTTTAGTGCATGTTTTCAAATGAGGAGAGCGATTGAAACTGCTGTTTTTGTTATCCCTGTCTGTGTATTTAGGATTTATTTCAATCCGACCAGAGTTGGTGATTGCTGGACCAGTTGAAAGACTAAAAAATATATTTTGTTTCTGTCTAGTTTTAGGTAAAACTAATGGTTTTATCAATAGAGTCTGGTCGATTGTTGTGCCCATTATTTTGATTTAAGATGCTGGTGCTCTAGTGTGACATCTAGTGGCAAGATCATTTCATATACGTGACCTTTACAGACGCCGATTGCTAAAGCCTCCAACGAAAAACAAACATTCTAAATAGCTACAGCCTACTATTTAGCTGCGTGATGAGATTACAGTAGGTGAGTAGCAGCAACAGCCTGTGGTGTACAGGCTGGTTGGATCAGAGGTAGGTGGTGGCAGCAATCACCTATCCAAAACAGAGAATATCAGTGGTGCTAGGTGGTAGCCGTGACAGCAACCGTTTGCTGTATGAACTGTAATTAGAGCCATCAAACACAGTTTGACTTAGAATCCACATCATGATGGGGAAAAGCAGTTGCTGTCAAATGTGAGATGTGGTTTCAAAATGGACTAAGTGTGTTCATCAGTGAACTTTTGAAATTCTAAACTAGTCTGACCTGAATAACTAAAAACCTAAGCAATTACTACCAGTACAATAACACATTACCCTGAGGCACCAAAAAGTGTGACGTTTGGTGTCTTGTGCCTCACTTAGTCGATGCAGCACAATCCTTCCAATCAATACAGTAATAAAACCATTCCATGCTTTTATTACGGGAATAACCTAGCGAGCATGAGGTGGCTGATCTTGCTCCCATTCCCCTGTAAATCGGTCTTCCATTCCACTGATTCCACATATGTATTCTGAACGCTGCATTTTGACCCTGAAGCACTCCTCCCTCCACCACCCCAGCCTCCACCCTCACTAATCGATGAGGGAGGGCTCTGCAGTTGTTTAACCTGCCTGGCTCTCCCTCTTGAGTGTGGAGCAGGTGACACATCACATTAATAAATAAATAAGCAGGGGGGAGTGGAGCACTCATCACAGCGCCAATGATGAGACAATTATCTCATGGCAAACAACACTCTGCCATCACCTGCCACAATCGAAGCAATCAATAGGGCTTGGAGGGGAGGTGGAAAAGCCGGGAGCAGTGTGGGGAAGGGGGATGTCGGATGTAAGAAGACAGAGGTGAATAAGACTGAAAGGAGAAAATCAACAGGGAAACATAAACATAGATGTAGAGCACTTTCAGGTGATATAAAAGACCCTGGTAGCCTTATTGGAAGTCAGAGCCCCTTTTTCACTATTGAGCTAAAGGAGCTAATTACAACTGTGCTTCAACCTTTCCACAGAATTAAGCATTGACAATTTGACTATAACTAATAATTTGACTCCTCATACAACTCCACTTACTAGTATTCATAGCATCAATGAAATTAAGGAACGGTATCATTAAAACTCTACTAAAAGGTTGCAAGTGGATTGGCGGTCAAGAATTATATTATTAATATAATAGCATTTTTTTCAAGTGAAACATGTTTGTGAGGTTTATTAGATAAATGACTTTGAACCCTTTGTGACTTAATACATTTAACCATTGACAAAGTTGTTAAAAAACTACAGCTCATCTTATTTGATTATTTTCTGTATTTTTACATTAACAACAAAATACATGACTACTTGTAGTTTAAAGGGGTCTCTTGTTGAACTCACTGAATTATTGCCAGACTCTGGAGTTCCTCTCAGCTGGATGAGTTTTATAGCATCTTTACGTTTATTGTTTTTGGTTTTGGAGTGGGCAATTTTTATTATCGTCCATCGCTGTCAAAGCTCCAAAAACCCACTGTACACTATACCTGCACAGCACCAAACGGCAGAGAGACAAGGCTAGCTACTAGCTGGTGGAATTAGTGGAAGATTTAGTTGCTCAAGAGACAGATATCTGATATTTCTCCATGCTCTCTTCTAATATCTAATCTAATTGTCTAATCTTTCTTCTGCCCCTGTCCATTCTCACAGCTGGCAAATTGACAGGCCTTAGTCTGTCATGTTTATGGCATTTACACTTCAGCAGACTTGCACTATAGTGTTTCTTACCAGCTGCTAAAAACGATCCCTTCTTGACCGATGGCATGAAGCACACTGTATACAGTTGAGCATGATTATGTTATTCAGCTGATTTTTCATAATTTGCCTTATTACAAATGTAAATGTGATTTTGAATATGGTTTTCTTCTTTTCTTTCCTGTGGAAAAGAGCATGGTAGTTCAAGCTTCACTACCACTGCATAGGCAGTGGCTAGGAAGTACCAATTTAATTCAGTGGGAAGGTTGGAATTTAATTTAATTATTTAATTAAGAACTGAAAGTCAGATATTGTACAGTAGAAGATATTGCATTTTAAATACCATTTTTATTTATTTTTATACACCTTGTGCCTACTGATAGTAACAGTTTTAACATTTTTTTCTGATCATTTTTACATACAAAGCTATGACTATATGGACAAATATGTCTTTCTTATTTTGAAACAGTTTTTTACACTGGGCCTTTTAAATTGTGATGTTCCTCAGCTGACCTACCGCAGCAAGACTTTATTTGGTATCTGTTTTTCTGTCTGCTTGTTAGAAATATAATCATTATTTTTACACAGAAAGTGGAACTATAACACCTACTTCGGTTGCTATGTGACACAACAGTAAGACCTCTAATACACAAAGAGCAGAGGAGTGATGGGGAGAAATGGATCAGAAAGGAGAAAGACATGAGGTTGAAAGATTGAGGTACAAAGATAAAGATGGACTCAACACTGTGAAAGCCACAAACCATAATCTTCTCTGTAGGTGTTCAGCACCTATAGTCACAGACAGCCGTTTAATCCAGTTTTGATGAAGGTGGAGGAACAGTTTTTAGTAACAGGTTTATGTTTGTTAAGTTGGGAACAGCTCTGAAGCAGGCCATTTTATAAATTAGAGGCCATTAGGTGCTTTTCTCTCCTTTATTCTTTCAGCCTGGGAACTTGGCTATGATGAAGGGAAATGGTTACATTGTCCCCTTTCACTGTTGCTTCCAATATATTTTCATGAACTCGTAATATGTGTCTTGTTTCCAGCAAGCTGTTAGGAGACATTTAATAGTCATTAGGCAAAGTGTTCAACACACTAGAGTGCATATTTCAGTGCAGTTGGTACTATCTTATAGTGTGTGTGCATGCTCACAGAGCAGTCCCTGATTGTTATTACTAATTTCTTTGCTATATGAGAAGTGATGATATCAGGTGTCTTTGCATTTTAGTTTGGCACTTACATACAGTTTATTCAAGTCAAACATTGCCACTTCACACAACATATTATGTTATCAATGTTTTTCTGTTTGTCACACACTGATCATTTTGAAATGAAGTTCTCAATCAAAACAAATCCATAGTCAATTACTGTCAGTGGCAGAAAACTAATATTTGACACCCCCGAATGAGGAGGTTAAACTTCTAAGACATCATAGTTTTTATTGTTAATTTGATATTGATAAAAGCTTAAGTAAAGGCTGCAAACTCTGCACTTGAGTTTGCCTTCTCAAAGTCAGGCTGATGAGCCATGAGGACTTGTCATTGTAATGAGCAAGCCTCATTATGAATCAAATCACCCTGTTCTCTTAGGAATTGGGCATGAAGAGCACTCTTTTAGGTAATTAATCCAGTACAGTGGTTTATAAATGCTGTTACTGCTATCAGTACACACACATTACTGTACAGGGCTCCATTTGCTCATTATCTTGGTTAAGGGTCAAGAATATGTTAAATGAGACCAACACAGCTTCTATAGGTATTACCACTTAAAGACCTATTAGAATTTCATAACAATCATTATTGTTATGTAGATGATAATGAATAAAGATTTGGCAGAAACGGATAGACTGAAGAAAGTTTTCTTGCACACCCTTGACAAAAACTGTGACATTGGAACATCATTCATTGTTTAAAAAACATATGTACTCCAAGAAGAATGCAAAATATTTAAGTGTCAAGCAGGAGAGCTGTCACTTTCCGAACATCCATTCTAACTTCTCCCAAGCGACGCCAATTCAGGGTATCATTCAGGCTGTCTTGTTTTGTTTACTCCTCCATGCTTGCCAGTTCAAATGACAAACAAGTGATATGCTGGAAAAGGAACGCTTGAAAAAATCTCTACTCTGGGAAAGCTGTCATCCAGAGTGTTGATGTGAAAGTAAAGCGGGACAGAGGGGATTGTTACATGTTACAATAAAAGATGCATTTACTCTCAAAATCAATGTTTAATGTGTCAGAACTACGGCCACTCTGACTCAACTTTGGGTTTAATTATTAACAGAACAGGGCTGCTGACAGCTCAGCTTCCTGTCAGATGTAGGGAAGAAAAGACTAAAGAAATGATTTTAAAGTCTAGATTTTAAAGTATAGCTTGCGAGTCACTTGATCTGATATAAAATGTGTGTGTGTGTGTGTGTGTGGAAATGGCCGCACACCAGAGTGTGTTTAGATGGGGTTGATGACTGTGCTTGATGTAGTGGCATCTCCACACCTGCGCTGCCATCTGTGCCCCTGCACCCCCTGTGACCGCTGTGCCTCCTGGCATACAACAAGTGTCGCACGGAAACCTTGATGAACACATCTCACTCTCCTGTCCTCTGGAAGACTTTGGTTTTTCATGTGCTTTAGATATAACAGAAGCAAAAACAATTTAAAGGTCCAGTGTGTAACATTTAGGAGGATCTATTGGCAGAAATGGAATTTAATTTAGTATATAGTGTAATAACCTAAAAACACAACTCACAATGAGATGTTTTTCTACAGAGGGAGCAGGTCCTCTTCTGTGAAAGCTGCAATGTTGAACCGTCAGGTTGAAACCTTATTCAGTTGGTTGCAAACTACATATGGTCCTATAAAGGAATAATTTGACATTTTGGTAATTATGCTCATTCATTTTCTTGGCGAGAGTTAGATGAAAAACTAGATATCTCTTTCATGTCTGTGTGGTAAATATGCAGCTGCAGCCAGCAGCATGTTAGCTTAGCTTAGCAGGAATCAGGGAACAGTCTAACTTTGCTCTGTCCAAAGGTAACAAAATAATTAACATGTTATATCTGGATTGGTTACAGTAATCCGTACAAGAACCAAAGTGTCAAAATTACAATTTGTTGATTTGTTAAGAGTTTTTATGTGTCAGGCAACCAGCGTAGAGGTTGTTTTTACCCTTTACCGTTAAGCTAGGCTAAATGGCTTACCTTTTCATCTAACTCTGCAAAAAAACAGATTTCCCCAATGGCTGGGCTATACCTTTAATTTATCTGCAAACTCAACAACACACAGCTACACTTGAATAAGTAAAATATATACTTAATACAGTCTTGCCCATTAAAACAATTTCATCTGAGAAATACATAAAAAAGACCCAGAAAAAGGAAGAACAAAAGAAAAAAGATTAAGGAAAAGAAAAGAAAGGCAAATAAAAATAAAAAGAAGACAATAGAAAGGAAGAAAAACATAAACAAAGGAAGGAAAGAAAAAGGAAAAATAAACATATTGTGCTGGTGAAGTTTATTTGAGGATATTTTCTCTGGTGGTAAAAACCTCCATTGGCCTACAGAAAAGAAGACATAATTAATTAGTCAAACACACAGCATCCCCCCGCCCACACATACTTTCACAATGGCAATGCAAGCTTCTCAAACAGAGCCACCTTGCTATCTAACTCTAGCTGCACCGTTTCCGCAGCACGCCGTGGTGTCCTCGCCTTGAGCAACATTGAGGGACGTGGCTGGAGCATTTAGTGCACTGCTCGCATATACAATAGCAAAGAGAGCCACCAGAGAGGGCTGCCACCCCCTGAGGGGCACTATGCACCTCCTAAGTGGATCACTCTGCGTTGTCACAACGTTTTCATAAAGCTCAGTTGGACGGGACTGTGTACTCCTTTCATCACCGGCAAACCTAAATGAGCTTTGTCAGGCTCGCTAATGCACACTGGTGGCTCTGCAACTTTCGCTGAGTGTCTACACACGTTTATGTATGCGTGTATTATTCCTTTACTGTGTGTTCACACTCTGTGAAGGGGGGGGGGAGCCTCAAAACATTCACCTTGATGTACAGTACTTACATATGAGGCTACCGTGACCACCCCCTGTTGTTTGTTTGCAGTGTGGTTCACAGTACGATCAGAACTGGTCAAGGGCAGAGTTGGATGCTAACTCAGCAGGTCAGCGGCTCTAATTGCTGCCGGTCATTGGTTAAATGTTCCCCCTGTTTCCCCCTCACGCAGAGCAGAGACATTATAATGATGAGGGTAAAAGACGGAGAGGGGGGAAATTATGGAATCAGGGAGGGAAAAAGTGGAAACGAAGCAACAGTGAGCATAAAAGTGAAGTGGTGGGGGAGTAAGAGGTTAATCACTGAAGCAGTGAGCGCTTAAGGACAACATATCAGAGTGAAAACAGCGGCGATGAGAAGGATGATGATGGTTTACTGACCAGCAAGTCACAAGTTCACATGGACTGCAAAATCATCTTTCTGCAAGGCATTGCATCCTTTCTCCCTCTGAAAGCGTCAGCTAAATGCAAAATCAAGCCTGCGATAAAGACGAGAAAAGAAGTAAAAGAGTTAGGATGGTAACTGATGAAGGCTGATAATGAGGAATATGACAGGTTGACTGAAAATACTGGGAGTAATTATAAGGATAGCTTTGATGCTTTCACTTTCAACCACTCAGTATTTTCTGCTCTTTGAGGTTTCCTGAGGTTAACACAAATCTCACTGATTGAGTGCATTACTCTCTGGCAGGCTTCGCATTAAACCACCTTTTTTTTTCCTATTCTAATCTGTAGCCTCATTACAATATGAATGTGTTAAAAGAAGCCCATGTGGATCTTTGCTGTGATGTCAGTGTCTTCAATAGAGGCTGGAGCAGCAGAGGTGTGGAAAGAGAGGGAGCAAGGAAAGGGAGAAGTTACAACAACAACGCAGGGATGATAATGGATAATGTTGTGGCTTTGATGTCTTGTACCTGTGCCTGAGATGGCCCATATAAAATCCCAATACAACATGTTTATACGTACTGTCTCTCTATTATGAGTAATTATGTATTTAACTATGCAAAACACATATATATTTTGTCTTTTTCTTTTTTTGTCTGTTCAAACTTTAAGTGTGCTATCTTTTTCAATGCCCACTTCGTCTAAGCTTATACATTCTCCTCTCTTTTCTTCTGTTTCGCTCTCTCTGTCAAACACACACACGTTACCTCTATTCCAGTCTCTCCCGGATATCCATCTCTCTGCAGGCTTTCTGCCGGTAGGTGGTTAGACGTTAATCCCTCCCCACCCCGGTGTCTGGGTCTGAACGCTCCCACCGCACCGCACTGCACCCACGACCCCTTGGTGTATACTTGCATCCTTCTCATGAACTTACATACGCACACCACTCTCCTTCAAATCGCCTTTTCCCACACGTTTCTCACTCACCTCTCGTTCCTATCATCCAAATCCTCTCATTTCCATTTGTTTCCTCTCTCCGGCCTATTATGGTTTACGCACCTTCCCTCTTTTAGTTTCTGTGCCCTGATCTGACCTTAAAATCACAGCTGTAATAACAGTTTAAGACCTAAAAAATGTATTAAAAATGTCTTGAATGTAGTTATTAGAGGTCTCATTTCTCCAGACAGGAGACAGACAGGATTATTTGTGCTGCATACTCACATTGGATTTATATACAACAGGGTTAGTCCTGCAGCACAATGTGGATTTTATCTGTTTTATTAGTATTGTAGCACATTGTGTCTGTTATCTGTTTTATTAAATACAATTGGACATAACAATTAATTTCCTGTTGTCATTGTCCTTTCTGTAAACTGTCCATTGCCTTAAGACTGTTATTTCTTTATTGTGTCATCATTCTTTATTATATGGTTCTTTATTATGGTTGTGGATCATTAATATGATATCTGGCGCAGTACGACTCTAACTGTCAAAACACTTACTTTAACACTTTAACACAACCAATTTGAAGACCTCCTTCCCTCTTTATCTTTACATCTTCATCAATAGAAATCCTGCTCTTAGTGGACAGTCCCTCTGATTTAAGTAGACTAACCTGAGGGCCATCATCATCATCCTCAGTCTCCAAACATACCTGCTATCCCCCACCTCCTCCCCTCATCCTGCAGCTCTCTCTCTAGCTAATGACAGTCAACCTCAGAGGGAAAGCAACAACAGAAGGAGGAATACAGGAACAAAACAATGACAGCCAATCCCACGTCTGGACCGGTGCAGATCTAAATATAGAACATACACACCTGTCACTTTCAGTGATTGCATGTGTATGTCGAAACAGAGACACACAGGAATGTTTGCATGCAATCTGAAGAAGAAACCATGTATTTTATTCAATGACTTATACTTATAAGAGAGCCTGTGTGTCCTTGCCTCTGCATGATAATGTTGTTCCTGGGTACACATGTGCAGCAGGTGAGTGGGCTGTTTACGGTATGTGTTTGTGTGGAAAGGCAGAGGGAGATAGGAGGAATATTGTATACATTCCCTGCAATGTCATTCAAAATCAAACACTGCTCACCATGGATGATTTATGCCGCTTCATGTGTGCATACATATGTATTGAAGGAAAAACCATACGCAGCCGCAAACACTTACAATGGCAATTGCACACACCATGTCCTAGAAGATATACATAAATGTATTAAATATATAATATGTGGCATTAAACAGCCACAGCTCTTTGGCTTTACATTAACATGCTGTGGCCAGGTCTTCTTTTTTGATGCACAGTCGCACGTAAATGCAACAGAAGATGAAAAGCAGTGGGTATAAAACAATAATAGGAAGGTATAGAGTCACACTGTACTGTCACAGAGCTTGTGTTAGTCTATAACTAGGCCGAGCCCGCCTCGTCTGCGTAGCAAACACACACAAACACACACCTACACACATACACAAACACAGCCAGTGGGTAATTTTAGCAAACAAAAGAACCAAGCTGTGCACCGACTACCATCTTAATGCACCCTCACACAAACGAGCGGTTTTGACACAATACCTTTCGATCACAATGTATTTGTGTTTGCCTTAGCACTGCCACTTCAATCAAGGCCTCTTTGTCTGTCTATTGCCACTTTGTCCGCTCTCAGGGAGGCTTCAGCACAGAACAATCTTAAGGACATTCAGTGTGATAACTTGAGACTATTTCAGAGATGGGCTTGGTACCATGCTAGTTAACTTCTTAAATACACAGTAAGTGCAGCCGGTAAAGTTCAGAAAAGGACAGAATTGTCACTTTAACTTTCTGCTATTGTGTCTTACCTAAGTGTACTCTTTTTCTTCCAATGAATATATACATGCATGCATAAAAAAATCCATACATTTGCGAGCACATACACACTAACACAAACACACACGCACGCACGCACACATATAGAGGCTTTGCAGATACTTGGCTACGGACAAACTGCTTACACACCTCTCTGGGTGCCAATGCCTTGAGTCAAATTATCCAACACTTTTCACACAGGGAGCACTTACACAACTCTCTCCCCACAGGGGCTACATTGAAGGTGTCCTTTTGCTAACAACACTATCATGGATACACACCTACAACGCATGTACACACACACATCCCTGAAAACACACTCCCGCACACACTTGCACACAGACACGTGACTGTGTGCACACCGGTGGAGTAATTACAGACATTTTAATCACTGAACTCCACTCCTGTGGGGCACAGCAGACATAGCAGGGAGTGGGCAGAAGAAGAGGCCCTTGACTGATTTCAACCTTGGCTTAATGATTGTCGTTTGAGCCTGAATGCTTTGCTGCAGCTACTATGGCAGATGCCACTTCTTTTCAGGGAGCCATAGAAGAATCAAGGATACTCTGTGATGTGTAAAATGGGTTTAGATAGATTGAATGCAGCATTTTTCTATTCCGGAGAATAAATAAAGACATTCACAGGTGTAATATTGGCCAGGAAACTGTTATGGAAATTGATTAAATCAGAGCATAATAATCATTACCAATATTTGAAATGCTGGAAGGTTAGTTTTAAGCCCTGGGCATTATGACAAGATTGAATTTAAAAAGGAACAAATGGTACATTTCATTTGTCTAATCAGGCCCACATTTTATTAAAAGCAATATTAGAGACTTGTATTGTTTACCTCCTAATCACACAGGATTTGCTTAATCCAGCTAAAACCAAACCTTCAGCTTTAACTTTTCTGCTTTTGGATAGCATTGCATATATCAGGAGACATAGCACTGCAGAGGAAATAAAATCCTTAATCACTTACAATAACAGTATTAAAAATAAATAACAGAAAGACTCCTACTGCACCACTTTCCCTCCACACTGCATATACTCTAACTTTTCCTAACTCAGTTATCTAAGGTGACACACTGGAAGTATGAAAAACAATAGGAATGGCTTCCTGGGATCATATTACCTGAGTTTTGTTCCATATTAGCGGAAGAAGAGGAGGAGGAGTACACAAAGCCAAGGAGTGAATTTTAGATTGCTTGGCCCAGCTGCCTGAGAGGACAAGGCCTCTCCTTGACCCCCCCCCCCCGATCCTGCAGTTCAGTAGATTAGCCTGGGCCACAACAGGAGCAGGCATATCGCCGTGTGCAGCTCCTAGAGCCGCACGCTGCACAGGCAAGATATCGCTGAACAACCCCGCCGCACACAAGCAAGATCTGTGTACGCTACTTACGGCGAGCATGACCACCCAGGCACCCACAGACACACACACACGACGACGACACACGACCACCACACACACACACAAACAATATCTTTGGCCCTCATTCCTGTCACTGTGCCTGAAGGTTCATTAGTGACACTGAGGCCTCTTCAATAGGAGCAGCCCTTTCAGAGCACCGTACACACACACACTCACACACACACTAACTCAGACATGGTTTGTTGATTCTATATACAAGTACACACATCTTCATGCCCATACTGTATGTATATGCCTTTGAGTTAACATGTGTAGAGATAAAAGAGTGTTTGTCTCTCTGACCCTTACTTACAGTGTCCATGTGACTGCGGTCGTGCAGTACAGCTCTGAACTTGCATTAACCAGCAGGACTTCATAGTGTAAGAACTGATGTCAGGATCAACAATTCACTATCTAATTACTTCAAGGTCAATTACAGCAGCACGCCGCTTTGAAGTTTCGCAATGAAACATCAAAGGTGTTTTTTTTTTCCACCTCAGGATTTCAAAGCAGCAAGATGCCATAGAGTAATGTAACAAAAAAGGAAGGATGTGAAAATGAGGGTAGACATTCTGATTACATGATTTCAGTGCAAGAATAGGGAGAGGGGAACATGAGAGAATAAGAGCAACATTTGTCATATTGCACGGGACTTGTCGTACATGGTGTGTAAGGTACATGGCATGTTCATACATCGGCTTCTGATGTAATACCCTTGAGAACAGGTTAATGTAATGTGAGGCGAATGGCATGATCCTGGTGAAAGTTAGAATTCTGGCTAAAATTCCGGCTGTGAAGGATAATTAAATAATCCTGCTGCAATCAAATATAACACGTTCTTTAATTACCATTTGCTTTTAGTCTTTTGGATTATTTGTCATTTTCTAATGATGCCTTGCAGTTGACTTTGAAAAGTACATGCTGAACCTCAAAATTTCTAATAATACTTTTGAATCATTTTGAATAAAATGTTATTACTGAACCGTGTAAATTGTTATAATTTGGAAAAAGAAATCATTACCGAATAACTATTAGGGGGCTGGATTTGTTCAAGTATTTGACTTTTCTTCTATTATTTAGATTGTAATATAATTTGTCAAATTATTCATTCAAATGGCCACACTGGGACTTCCTGTAGTCTCTCAAATACAATGAATTTCTGGTTAAACTTCTTCTGGGTACTACAATAATATGATACACTGTAGGAAGCCTCAACAAGGCTGTGAGTTTTGATAAAGACAGGGAAATTAGACAAATCACACAGCATCTGATGACAGAGGTCGCTGTCCTAGTTGAAATTCAAAGTGCAACAGTCAACTCTCCTGTGTGCGGAGGGCCTGAAAGTAATTGCACATCCCTGACATCTGTGTGCTTGTGACATTTCACATCTTGTTTCTAAAGGGGGTTCATCTGCCAAGCTTCATGAAAAATGCTTGCTTAATGTGGGCTAAATTACCAATGGTGTCTTACAGGATAACATTCAAAAGTGAAGAGGGGCTCAACTTTTCCTAGGAGGCACCCAATCAACCACAACCCATACAAACAAAAACAATGCCTAACTCACACACCACTGCAGACACAGAAAATATATTTATTTAAAATAGTAACTGAAAGAAATGTACCACTGTATTTTGTTCAGTGTTGACATGGTATTAGCAGTCTGCAACACAGACAACGGTTTAATAATAAAATATGCCTGAGGCACCACGAACCAGGCTAACACTAGTTACACAAGTAATACTAGCTTTAGCATCTAACACTATGTCCCTAACTCTGGCTCTGGATTCCTCCTGTATGAAGGCAATAACTGATGTCATTAGCTGCTTGCAATGACATGTGCCCAGTTAACGTGGTTGAAAATACAAAATTCTAATGGACGACATGGACCCCGGAACTGAGGATACAACCACTCAACAGCATTTCCTTCAACAATGTGTCACTGCACATATTTAGGTTGCTTTTTTGGAATTTATTGTTCAGTAGGTACTTTTTATGACTCAGTTACTCAAAAATGTCAAATGCTGTCAAATCTGCACTAAAACACTATTACGCTCAGTCCCCTTTAAACCAGATAACAGTGTATTGTACTGGTACAAATGTATTTGTATAGTTTTTGTATCAGATGTTAACCATCTAGCTATGTAACAAATTGTCTGATCTTCAGAAGATGTATAACAGAGGAGTCCCCACCACATCAGTCATTTGGAGTTCACTGTAGTAACAATGAAGGGCCCGTCCTAGCCTGTCTCCACCTTATAACTTCCCAACATCTAGAATCCACTAATCACACAGTTGTTTACCTCTTCATTGGGCAGATGACAGTCAGTGCCACTGCGTGTGTGTGTGTAGCCTATGTGCGAGAAAAAGCTTGAAGGGGGGGTATGATGAATCCATCTCCCTGCACCTTCCTGCATTAGCATTGCTAATGTGAGTAAGTGGTTTAGGAGTGATGCCATGAGGAATACCAAGTCAATCTGGCCACCAGTGAATGTGTAAGGGTTGTCTGTAGTTAGATGGCTTCACGCTCACCCTCACACACACAATCCTGAATGTCAATGAAGAACTGCCAACAACTCTGCTATTCCTTCATCAGGGGTCACACAGAGAGAGGAAACTAACTGCAGGCTGTTTGTGTGTGTGTGTGTGTGTGTGACACAGATTTGTTTCTGTGCAGAGTGTGTGTATATGCATGCAACTGCTTGTTCATTCAGGTAGGTGTTTTCATGCGTCTGCATCTGCTTGTGTGTGTCTGTGTGTGCAGGATACCAATGTGTTCCAGCGCTGTTTTTGGAGTGCGGCTGTTAAATAGACCTGGTGGGGTCTTGCATCATTTATAAGGAAGGGTACAGAGGAGACACGAGGGAAGCCAGCAGCGCTGCGCTGATGTCCCCCCCTTGCCCTTGAGTGGGAAGCCTTCACAACATGTTCCCTCTGTTGTTGCCATCATACCTGGAGGTGCACTGTGACACGGTCCCAGAAAGCCCAGATTGTCGCCTCTCTTTTCTGACACCCCCCAAGTTTTTCCATTCATCCATCACCCCTGACCCCCCCACCGGTGCTGAAAAGCATCTTCCCACAATGCAGCAGGGCAAGATGGATGAGCTGGTGTCGTAACACACCGTAGGCTGGCTGACAATCCCATGAGCCGCCACACTTAGGCGTAGCACTTTCTGGACTGTGGCCTGATATTTCTAAAGTGATATATGGGATTTAAATAATGTGTGTTCTGCATATCGCCATGCAGCCATAAACTTTGCATAGATATCATGCTAGGTGACTTTCATAACCCCAATAAAAAAAGTGTACCAGGTAAAAAGCAGGCTTTAGAGAAATTAAGGATTTCTTTGGATGTGCAATCTGATACGTAATATTGAAGCACTTTGAAAGATAAAAAATATGAAAGTCGCCTTTTACAGAAATCCTTGTACTGTACAAAGGATTCCTACAGGGGATCAAGTACCATACTCTTCAATAGGTGTGTTCTACATATATACACTAAATTGCAGAGCAGGCAACCTCCTTTCAAAATGAAATGGAGGACTGGCCCATGTTCAGCTACATGATTATGGTAATCTTGTGGATAAAACATGTAAAAGCAGTAGTGCTTTCTTCAGGTCTGACAGGTTCTTTGTGGCGAGAGATATCCATGTTGTAATTTGCTCACACCATTCCCCAAGGAGAGAAAGATGTGGAGAATGAGTAAGACAGAGAGACATAGGGAAAATGTATGAGTGAGAGAGAAGGACTAGCGAGTGAACCTTAAATTCTTTTGTCTGCTGCTAGCTAATGTTTAAAATGAAACTTGAAATGCTCTGCTTCAGTTCTGTCTGCTACTGTGACACTGTCCCATGTGAAAGAGGCTAAGCTAACATACTCTACTGCATACCTACGCTATATAAAGCACTTTGTCTCTGTAGATGTCTGAATAAGTCTTTTTCAGCACGAGACCTGTTTCTCTTACACAACCTATGTCCACAGTGACACCGTATATCTAGGCATTTACATGTCTGCTGCCATATGCATTGACCTTTTCTCGCCATGTAGAGTGTAAGTACAAGTGATTGCTAGATACAGCGGCATGGCTGTCAGGAGGAGTCAGGGAGGTCACCAGTCTGCATGCATTATTTAACGGAGGCGGACAGCAGGTCAGGACTTGGTAGAGGAAGACCAGACGCTCTGTGAGGCTCGGCTCTATGCCAACAGTCGCCCTCCTCTGGCCAATGTCGGAGGTAATCTTATATTAATTCGCTTCCTTATGTAAAACAAAAATGCACAGTTTTTAAATGTCTAAAATAAAATGTATTTAAAAGATATATATAAATGTTCTTACGTAAATGTCACATGTGAATCTTCAAAATTTCTCTTTTTAATGTAATTTGATATTCTTCCTTATGCTATGTAAATCATCTTATTTAAATGAGAATTTACATAGGCATATTTAGAATTTTTATTGCCCCTTAAGATGCAGCATCCCACTTTTGAGGGGGTTCTAAAGACACAAATATAAAACAAAAAAAACATTAACAAAACCAGCATTACATAACAAACATTCACTGCAAATAAAAAATGTTAGAAACCGTGACCTTGAAAAGTAATGAAGATTATTAAGTAATCAAAAATTAGAAACATAAACAAGATAATAAACCATAAACTCCATTAACCCCACCCCCACACAGCACTCAGATCGCAGCTAGCCACCACTGCCTCCACCTCCACCTCTACTACTGCCCCATCCCCCCCACCGACGCTCTCACCTCCTCTCACACCTCCACATTCCCCCTGCACACCCCCCAAAACCCTGCCCCAGAGGCCCATTCTGTCCCTCTCTGGCTGACCAGGGGTGGAGGGAAAGGAGTCCAAGGACGGGCATCAGGTTCTAGGCTCCTCAGTCCTGCGCAGACCAACTCTGTGGGATGTGTTGGCGCACGTCTTCAAGCTGAGCCTGAAGCTGGGGGAGGTTCCAAACTGTGGAGAAACATCCTGTGGTGGTGCGCGGGTGCTGAAAATGCGCACCCAAAAGACCTTGCACCTCACAGCTACAAGCAGTGGCGCGCTCCGCAGAACTGCACCTGATAAAAGAAGCAGCTGGAACTGCTTCCTTGCCCATCTCGGTCCTCTGGTGGCCATCCATGAGCCGTGCAGTTCTGCTATCGCTCAGCCTGGCCTCAGGTGTGTGATGTGATGCCGTGCACAATTTTCCTCCCCTTCACAGACGCTCCTTTGTCTCGGCATCAGCTGGACACAAGCTCTGGAAGCAGCTGTGAGGATCAGCAGGTCTTCGACCTCTCCAGTGCTCTTCGGGTTATCTCACCACATCGCACGCTCCCTTGTCTTGCTGTGTAGGACGAAGCTGGACGCCAAGTTTTAGTGGTCGTGGATTATCCAACCTCACGCTTCTGAATTGTGTATCGAATTACCCGCGTACCCAAGCGCCAACAGGCTTATGTGAGGCCCAAGGACTGTTCTCGGAACCACAATCGCGTTGGGTCTGCTAGAACAGGGTGCAGCGATCCTAACCTAGGGAGATACTATGTTTGGCTCGCTTTCTTCTCACCTACGTGTACAATGACAGACTTCGGGTTCTACGAGTTTCTCCGCACTGTCACCTGCAGAAATAATATCTCTCGGTGCTGCAGTGACTCTGCCATCGTTGGGTCCTTCGAATAATTACTAGGATGACGTTACAAAACATGTCAAATACGAGAGAACTTGATAAAGGACTCTTTTAGTGTGGACGCTGGTTTGCTCATGTGGAACTGCTCTCCGGATTCTTTAGCAAGAGGGTGAGAAAAAACTTCAAGGAGCTGGTGGTGGTATTATCCGGCTGTGCTAGAATGTTTAACTCTGGCCCCCCCACACAGTGAACTACCTCTGATGGTAATGGAATAACTAATAGAAGAGTGGACTTCTTATATTAAGTTACCCTGTGTATCACTCTGAACAATTAAACTGGATTGATGGACTCACCCCAGTCACCCATGCACTTTATGGAACGTATTGCAGAGCAAGATCTATCTTGTCCTCTCTAGGAAAACTACATTGGTCCTTTGGAAGTAGCACCACTAGGGAGGATTGTGCTGCGGATCTGATCTAAATTGGTACTACTGTACTGTAGCATCAGCTCATTTTTCCTTGGATTGTGGTTCTGGGTGATGCTATGCAGGCATCTGCAGCAGGCTGACAGAAGAGACACCTCTGTACAAGGTCTGTTAAAAGAAAGGCCAAGCGTCATGTCCTGTTCTGCTGCCCCTCAGATCTATGCAGGTGGCGGTGTCTTAGGGAGAGAGGAGGACGTGTCTGACAATGATAGCAGAATCAGCGTATCATCTGTCAGTTGAGACAACGGGTCGTCTTCTCATACCCCATGCTCACTGGACACCATCCACTGAGACCACCTGAGCATGTCCTTCTCAGTCGATCAGACTACCTGCGCCCACCCCAACAGATGTGTGAGGAATTGATCTCATCTCAACGGGTCACGTATCTCTTCGACGTGCTGTCTAGACTGTCTCTCGTACACCCAAGCATCTGCCCCTCCAGTGTCACCTCAGTTGCTGGCCCCATCCTCCTCGTTGAGTGCATTGAGCATATATGTTCATCATATTAGATTTGTACAGAACCAAAACAATATGTGGCTATTATATTCCGCCTCGACGATATGATACCTTCATTCATAGTGTTTATTCTTGTGCTGTGTTATTGTTTGCAAATGTGCAACTTTCTTTTGTGCTACTATTTGTTGTGCTGCCTTACTGGTATGTTAGTTTTAGTCCGTACTTGCTGTACGGTTTTGGTGTGTCGTTCTGAGAAATCTCTTTAGCTGGATTTTCTTGGATTCTTGTACTGTTTATCTGTTACTTTGTACATAGTGTCGTTGTACTATCGTTTTCCTATATCGCTATGAGTCTGCTCTACTCTTGTACTTCATTTTTTTGTGTTGTATAGACTGTGTATATACTCTATGTCTTTGTGCTGTACTGATGAAATATTCGCCCCAGTTGTGGGACAACACAAAGAAGCGAAATATCATTATCCTTAACTTTATGTGAGTATTGTCTTTGAAACAACGGAAATTGCCTCTTTTGGGTAATGATCTAAAAACAGGTCGAAGATTATTCCAGTCAGAATGTGTTTTTTGATATGAATCTGGCATCCTCAAATTCATTTAAGTAAAATATGCAATTAAATGGACTTTCTCATACCAAGTTTTTGTATTGGTATTTTATTAACTGCTGGTGGTCATCTCTCGAAGATTCATGTAGAACAGTAGTTACTCTGGTTTATTATGTCTAGTTTTTACTGGCTGGTATATTTCTCTGTTCATGACCCATAAATTATTATATTACGTGTAACTAATTATGTTATTATTTATGAAATCAATAGATATGCCATGGACAATTTTAAATCAACCTAATTAAGAAAAATTAATTACAGTTGCTGCGATGCACTAAAAATGTTTGAAGATAGTTGTCCCCTATGAACCAAATATACTTGTGTTGGACTAGCATTATATTTGCATTGCAGGCTTCTTCCTTGTACGTAAAGCGAACCCTGTCTCTTGATGTGGCAGGCACTTGGAGGTGGGTAAGAGCTTTAAGGTTAGCAAGTATAGTAGGTAGTGGGATTTAGTTACTTACTGAGCCAGCCAATGTCATGTAGTCATGTATTGTGTTATCAGTGCTGAGGGGGTGTCTTAATACCAGCTTTATTCTCGCCAATGGCGTTAAATCACTGATGCTATTGGTTATCTAGTGTTTACATTCTACATTGTTAATAGCAAAGAATGATTGGCAGCTGATAACAAGAGAAGGCCAGGTGTTTAAACAGAAACGTCACATAATCTAATTGGATATGTGTAATGTGAGTCCGAAGGGTACACGTCATCCACAATGCTAAGTTCCTGTAACTGCTGTGAACTCCTAATGCCCCAGCAATCCAGCCCCGCCCTGTTGCCTTGCGTGCTGTTGAAAAGACTCCCTCTCATGAGATAGTCGTGCGCTGGTATTAATGGATATAACAAGGTTCAGGCTGCTTTTCATCTACATTAATAGAGGTTCTGTGCACTTATGTGCCTATTCACATGTACGCAGATTCCATGTATCCACTAGATGACGCGCAAATGACGTGCAAAGTTGATTTGGAGCAGAGCATATCGGAGTTCTGAGGTTCCCACGCACAAGCTACCTCCTAGCCCACAACTGACGGACAAAGCACCTCTGGCCCTTGCCCATACACAATGATCGGCAATTGCCATTCGTGTTGGATTGAGAAAGGATACGAGCTGAATGTTATGCCAAGCATAGTGTGTGTCATTCACTCCATGCTCGAATCGGATGCACTGCCATACAAAGAGGAAAGGATTCTGCATTGCAATGGATAAGGACAATGACGAGCATCGCTGGTTCGGCCCTCAGCATCAACAAGAACCTATGGATGAGGCACTGGAACGAGTGAGGTGCGCTCGCGCAGTGCAGAGTGGCAGTAGCGGGGAAGGATGTGTGTGAAGTAAGTGCTGTAAAGAAGAGAATAGCCTCCTACAGTTGTTTGTAGGGTGAGACAAAAAATGAGGCGGAGCGAGACAAAGGGTGGGTTCGAGGAGGCTGGATGCAGCCCTCGTGGGGTTGTTAGTTTTAATTGGCTCAGGCTCCAAGGGGAACACGCAGCGACAACAGTCAAAGGTCAGATAGGTACATCAAAGCACTAGCTGGTGCCAAATGTCGCACCCACGTGGGAGAAGGGCCGTGTGGCCAGAGAGAAAA
>NW_023340268.1:16328159-16330823 GCF_004916995.1 Morone saxatilis
TCGTTTGGATTCTTACTGTTTTTTCTTGATTCTTACTGTTTTTTTCTCTTGTACATAGTGTTTATATTATATTATATTAATTCTCTACTCTTTACTTCACTTTTTATACTGTTTTTTCTCTATCCACTTTGCTGCTGTAACATTGGAATTTCCCCATTGTGGGACAAACAAAGGAATATCTTATCTTATCTTAAGATGAGAAAATAAAGATGTCTTGAAACAACGGAAAGAGGTAATGGATCTAAAAACAGTCGAAGATTATTCCAGTCAGATGGAGCTTCATACTGATATGAACTGCATCCAATTTCTTTAAAAAATATGCAATTAAATGACTTTCTACACCAAAGCTTTTTAGCCATTTTCAGACATTTTAATGCCTATATAATCTGGTGGTCATCCAGAATTCATAGAACAGTAGTTACTCTGGTTTTAGTGTCTATACTGGCTGGTAAAAACTTGCATTACACTTGCATGACCCAAATTATATTTACGTTGTACAATATTTGTTTTTATAGAAACAAAATGCCAGGGAACAATTTTAATCAACCTAATAAGAAAACATTAATTACAGTCTGGCATGGCACAAAATGTTGAAATAGTTTGAACAATACCTGTTTGAATAGCAATTAAAGCATGAAGTAAAGCGAACCCTGGTCTCTTGTTGGCACACTGAGGGTAGTAGTAGTAGTATTAGTAGTAGTGGATTTAGTTACTCTAACAAATTACATTATTGTGTTATCAGTGCTTATACAGTATCTGCATGTAATATCATGTTTGTTTTTACATTCCCCATAAAAGAGATGATGGCAGCTGATCAACAAGAGAAGCAGGAAGTTAAAATCACGCTCACATAAACTGATTAATTAGATCCATAAGTCATCACAATGAATATGCTGTGGGACTCTACAGCATCTGTGCTTGTTGAAATTACAGAATGTGCTTTAAATGGAATAAATGAGGTCTGGATATTGCCTCCACATGAAGCAGACCATGTATCAAGTGAGGAAATGAGCAATATGTTGAAATTGGAGTTCTGAGGTTTCCAGCACAACTATTACCCAAATGGGAGGGAAAGCAAAATCTGCTTGCCCATAAAATGATAGATTGCCATGTGACAATTGAGAAAGAAGACGAGATTGCAAAGCAAGGCGGGCATTCTCATGTGAGGGATGCACTGCAAATAAAAGAGGAAAGAGATGAAGGATAAGAAAGAGGGTAGAATCATAAATGAGGACGAGAGGGAGGTGCGCAGTGGCAAGAGGGCAAGAGGGGGCGAGTTGAGAGGAAGGCTGTAAAAAAGGACTGGGTGAGACAAAATGAGGCGGACGAGACAAAGGGTGGGTTCGAGGGAGAGTGGGATGGCCTCGGGGGTTGTTAGTTTTAATTGGGCCTCAGGCTCCAGGACACGCAGCGACAACATCAAAGGTCAGATATACATCAAGCACTGCTGGGAAATGTCGACCCACGTGGAGAAGGGCCGCAGGGCAGAGAGAAAGAGAGAGGAAGAGAGACCGAGAAAGGCCATTGGTAGCAGATACATTTTAGAGGAAACAGAAGGAACTTTTCGAGACTTTGTAACAGATACGTTCTGTCGAGGGAGAGGTGGGTAACATCAACTTAATTTGAAGGAAATCAACAGTGAATTTTTCTCTGTGTAGCTAATGCCTGATGTATCTTACTCCTCTGTGGCATAGATCTCCATTGTTAGTCATCCTTTTTTTTTTAAATAATTCCAAAGTCTTTTTTTAATGTATTGTTAATAATGTTTTTTAATATTATTATTAACTGGGAAAAAAAGGTCCTTGGGGAAGTATGAGAAATGCTACTTTTCATCTCAGTCATATTGTTGTCTGTGTTTGATTGACAGCAGCTGGCAGCTGGAGGGATGTGCACACTGTAGGGAAGGAGAGGCAAAGTAAACAAACTTGTGCTACATGTCATAGGAGGACAGAGTGTTGTTCATGGTATTGAAGAGTAAAGACCACATCAGCATCCAGCTGCACAGAAGTGACATTTGCAGGTACGTTTACCTGCCGTTTAAGGTACTGTAGCTGTGCACCTAACTAGCTAGCCTGCAAACTGATGTCAGCAGCGCACTTTTCCCCTGGTGAATGTTTGTTTGGTTCCTCATTCAACAAGCTGAGGTATAAGTTAGATAAGAAGGAGACATTAGCTGGAAAGCTAATGTGGCCCTTGTGTTATGCAGTAAGCTGCTGTGGATCAGTGTGGCCGTCTGCTCTGCCACTGATATAATTCTGACATTCCTGCTTTGTGCAAGATTTTATTGTCTCAAAAACTAGAGGGTGCCATCATGAAACTAAAAAATATAAGATATAAATAACTCCCTTTTGGTGTTTATTGTTTTCTCAAAGGAGAACCCAGCACAAGTGATTTACAAAGCACATATGCAATTCAAATGCAGGCTTACTTGCATATCTTGTGTCTGTAGTGACCTGGGACTATATTACAGTAGTGTGTCTAATTCATTATTTTCATTCAATTAGGCACTCAACTTCCTGGTATTCCTCAAACTATTTGTTTTTAACAATGTTCCAGTCAAAATGTCAAAAATAATAAAAAAGCATTGTTTGGTTAATTCGTAATGGGTCGTTTATAGGTTACTTATAGGTTACACACACACACATATATATATATATATGCATT
>NW_023340268.1:16330841-16331242 GCF_004916995.1 Morone saxatilis
AATAGGAAAATGGCCAAGTAATGGTCCCAAAAGAAGTTATGGCTGATGCAGGAACCTCATATAGTTACCTCAGTTACCTTGACCTTGCTGCTATAAACATGCAAATAGTTTTTCTGGAAAAATTTCAGAAGCCAGAATATCTCTCAAGTGTCACACTCCCCAGGAAAACCATGGCCTTTGTGGCCATAGCTAGAGAAAATAAAAAGGTGCCACAACTTCCAAAACCTAATGGATGCTCTAAAAGTATTTGGTTTCAACACAAAACAGTAGAGGAGTGCATACAGTGTGCATAAACATGTTGCAATGACTATAAGCCAAGTAATTATGATTAGTGATTACAGTGTTTACTAATGTGGGTTTGGTAGGTCAATAATACACTCTAAAAACTTAACAAACAATAT
>NW_023340268.1:16331329-16332910 GCF_004916995.1 Morone saxatilis
GATTGTGGACATGGCAGGGAAACTACTCCAAGTGCTTTCTGGATGGCTGGACAACTTCTGAAGCCCACTCTCTTGACCCCTTTCTAATGTAAAATCTGGGGGGCTGCGTCCAACAATTTCTTTAACTTTCAAAAAGTGTGCGGACTTGAGAAAGTAAGCAGGGTTTAAAACTTTTCTCTCTCTCATTTGTTTAATCAGCAATAAAGATTTTAGGATGGTTTAAGGTCAAACTCAATAAATGTCATTCATACTCCTTCAGAGTTGTGTATTTTAATCGTATTATTGCTGCTGGTTTTGTCTGGAAGGAGTGTTGGCATGGGGGTGCAAGCTGTGATCAAGATCAAACACCATCAGCACCAATAAAAGTCCTCGCCTGTTGAAGTGAGAGCTGGATGGGTGGACTGGGATCTTGTCAGCTCCTGTCACTCTCAATTGGCAGGAATAAAGAAGTTCATTGAGGCCATCGATTAAACTAAGTTGGCTTTTTACTTGGACCATTTAACCCAGTTAATATTTCCTCCCTTCTCACTTCAGTCTCTCTGCTCACTCTGTGTGTGTCTACAGTCTCTTTCAACCCTTTGGCTCTCAGTCTTGTAGATGTTTTGCACACAAATTGCAACTTTACATGTACGTCAACTGATCGATGAAGGGATAAATAACCTCACATGAGGAATGTAAATTGAGTTAATTTTCCTTGTTAAACAATGAAATGATAATGAATATTTTTTACTAATTATTAGTAATTTTATAATGTTATTCTATAATTAGTTAGTATTAGTTTTGTAATATAAATAATTAGGTTATAAATATATATAATGTATAACAGGTAAAAAGAGCAATGAGGAACCTGAATGAAGAAGCGAATATTTTCAAAAAACGTCATCTATATATTTTGTTTTGTATCCCATGAATTTACCAATGTTTTCTTTAGGGGGCGATTTCTACCCCTAATACTAATTTCGAAGAATTGGTCACACGCCTCCGAATTTTAAAGGGGACTTGGCAAAATCTAGCATTTTCGCTGCGTTTTCATTTTTGTTCATCAACATGTTTTGCTCAACGAGCTCCCAAACTACAGCTCACCCTGGGACGTGTATTCACAACACGTCATAAAAAAATCACTTGGGCAACCTCCTCCCCCCTTATCTCCGCTCCTGATTGTGCCCTTTTTTTTTCGCGCGCAACATTTTTCATGTTGGAGCATATCTTACGAGGTGCGGTACATACATTATAACACTTAAAGTATAATTGAGGGCGGCAGTGTGTTTATGTGGAGATATGCTAAAGCCCGTTCGTGTTTCTCGTTCAGTTTACGCTTCTCGGCGATACTTCCTATTTCCAAACTTTACCGGGACGTTAGTCCCAAAGTTGCAAGTTGGTTTTAACGCCTAGGGGTCGCCTAGAGGGGGAGTGGGACGGGGTCACCATTCCTTCACCGGAACAGGCCATTTAACCATACAAACTGATTTACTAAAGCGGTTTATTAAGCTGAAAAAGTTTCTTCATCATTATAAGATCAAAGTGGGATTCACAATTCAATACACACTGGGTGGAGCAGCAAGCATACTAGGATGTTAAGAA
>NW_023340268.1:16332935-16341227 GCF_004916995.1 Morone saxatilis
CTGAAATTTAAGAGAATGTTGCTGCATGAGGCCCAATGACAATTACATTCAGATAACATTAGTACATTTTTCATTAACAGTTTATTGTTGTAATATATTAAATATTTGTGAATGATGGGTTATGGTTAGGGGATATGTTTAGTGTAGAGGGTGGCATTAGCAGGAAGGGTCAGCGGGGTAAAGGAATAATTCTCTGGAGGACTGTATGTCACCAAAAAAATGAGTAAGCAGTTGGCAGGAGTGGATGGATTTGCAGTTATGGCAAAAGAAAGGAGATGAGTAGGCAGATGGGAAAATTGGTTGCCTCGAAGCAGCTGGGTGAAAAGGCAGAAAAAAGCTCACTTTATTTTGAAAAGCAGCCAAAACCGCTTACTGACAGGTAAGTGTGGTTGTTCTCCAGTACATGAGTCATTCTATCTGTTCTTTCAGTTCCCTTCCCCTCTGCGACCCTTCTGATTTATTACGCACACACTTTCCTCTGAACCCCGACGCTACCGCGCAGTTGCAGCCCACAACCTCAAAGATTGATTTGAACCCGCGCCCTCGATAACTTGGCTCTCACAGATTGATCTCGACAGGTTGTGCTTGTGTTTTTGTTCCTATGCAAAGAGGTGTGTGTGGGTGCTGGCCTCAAGACTGCAGTTGTTCCCAATCGTTTTCCATATGGGAGCCCTTTTCGATTATTGAGTAAACTGGGATGACATGCAGTGACATATTTTATGGATATTTCATATTTTATTCAATACATAATAATACCAGTACAGAACATCTGACAAACTGCAGGAAATGTGTTGTTTTGTTTAAAATGAGTGATTTGGATGAATTTTGAGGAGATTATTTCCTGTGATATTTTTAAGAACTTTTAAAACAATTCTGTATTAAGCTTACTGCGTTTGCATTAATGCATTTTTATCTCTGCAGTAGTTTTGGCTTTGAGAGTTAAAATATAGATTTTGAGCCTGTACATTTTAACTGTGAGCCAGTGTTTGTGTGTGTGTGTGTGTGTGTGTGTGTGTGTGGCAGGGCCTGGAGTTTTTCTGTTTGTGTTGACGCTGATGTGTTTCTGTTGAGAGAGAAGCTCTCCTCCTGGACTGATGAGTTTTAATGTGTCCTTTGCCAGGCTGTACAGCAGCCTCCCACACAGTTCTCCACAGACACAATAAAGGCTTAAAAGGAAGCAAAGTAGCTTTAGCTTAACAGTTCATTTTTACCTCCATTTTCATTAAAATGGCTGAATGAAAAAAAATTTAAATTGCAAGTATTTCCTACCCAGCAAAAGTGTACATTTAAAATGCAGTCTAGTATTTTAATGTTATTAGAGCAACAATGAGTCGATTAGTTGTCAATTACTAAATTAATTGGCAAAATTATTGAAAGAATAATCAATAAGGAAAATAATCTTTAGCTACAGCCAGAAATGTTGAATTTTGAAATATATCATTAATTTAGATTTTACTCTTATGTAAAAACAAAGGCAGTGTTTTTTAATACAACTCTCTAAAATCTAACCTGAACAATCTCTATCATGTTGGTCATCACAGCCACACATCTTCCTGTATTGTAATTTAAAATATGGAGCACCACGCCAGACTCGTTAAAACTCAAGAAGATGACCTGTGCAGCCATTCTTCCCTCTTATGTTTTGGATGCCGACGTTGGGGGGGGGGACTGCCAGGAACGGACGATCCTGACGGAGTTATTAGCTGAGAGAGAAGTTTTAATTTATCTACAATTTTCCCTAAACTGTATGAACTGTTTTCACTGTGTCACTATCCAACATGCCCGTAGACATTACACCAATTAGAGACTGCAGATGGAACAGATATCTGCTGCCTTCAGATGGATGTAAAGAAAAAGGCCATCAGCATACTAACTGTTGTAGATTGCAGAGCTCATCAATTCAATTTTTATTAATTCAATTTTATTCTGTCTGACTGGCATTAAAGGTCCAGTGTGTAATATTTAGGAGGATCTATTGTCAGAAATGGACTATAATATTCATAGGTATGTTTTCATTAGTGTATAACCACCAGTATATAGGAATTGTTGTGTTTTTGTTCCTGTAGAATGAGCCGATTTTATCTACAGACACTGATGATAACCCCACATGTTGACCGACCATGTTTCTACAGTAGCCCATAACAGAATAACCAAACAGTGGCTCTAGAAAGGGTCTATCATGTGTTTTTTCAAGTTTTGGAGCTACTGTAGTTTCTCGTACACACTTCACAACCCATTCTCGTTCCCAGGTTGTCAAATACTGATGCGATCCTTAAACTGAAAAATAATGTAAATTTCAGAATTATACTAATTCCCACAGGTGTCCCAACTTGTCTTGATTATTTACAACCCCCTCTGTCTGCAAAAAAGTAGTGTTGGAACACACTGTGGTACCACACCCTCATGAGCATTATTTGAACAGTATTGTACTGCAGAAAGTAGTGTGTTGCTATAAAAATGGCGAGAAAAAGGCAATTAACAATGGAAGAGAGACAGACCATCATAACACTTTAAAATGTAAGTCTTTCCTACAGAGAAATTGTGAAGAAAGTCAAGGTGTTAGTGGGTACAGTCTCCCTTACCATTGAAAACTGGGAAACTCTGACAGGAAGAGGTCTGGCAGACTGATAGCCACAACAGAATCAGAATCACGTTTTCGAGGGCCGTCCCACATGAATAAGATTTTTTCGAATCCGGATAAATATTTTATCATATCGCCTCGCGTCCAGACGGATACAGCGTTTTCGGGGTGTGAAAATGGTATTTTTTGAAAACGGGTCCAGAGTGGGAAAATCCGAAATCGCCAGATTACCCGAGTCGCTGGATGGCGAAACTGATTTTTTCCGAAACAATGACGTATTAGCCCGGCCTCTCTAGCCTTTAACCTCAGCCGCCCCGCCAGACGACCATGATTCCTCTTCTCGTTTAATGAACTGTATGATGTAAACAGCGCGTGACCTTTATATGCATGCTCCATGGCTTCTCTTCCGGTTTTAGTGTATTGGTGTGGCGGTGTCACAGCGCCACATACAGGCCTGGCATATGTACTACAGCGTTTTGGGTCGTTTTCAGTGAATCCGTGTGGACACAGATATTTCTGGAAACGACGCTGTGTTTACGGAGATTTTTTTCGAAACGACATCGTACTGCGTGAGGCCGTGTATTTGTGTGGACAGCCTCTAAGTGTCTTTATCCACAGCCAAAAAAGTCAAGTGTGGGGTTAAACCTGTGTGTGTGTCAGGGTGGTGGGCATGTGTAGGTAAACAGTGTATTATGTTTTCATCAAAGTTACACACCACTCTGATACATCAAATAAATGCAAAGGTCTTCTGGTTCAAAAATTCATATTATATAAAAATGTGTGTTGCGTAACATACGAAAATCTATCGTTTTGTAAATGTAATTTCCCCATACAGACATCACCACCTCTAGAAAAAAGAAGAAATCTGTTAAAGGAGAACTTCTCCTGCTGGTACCATCTGACACTTCTGAGAAAATACTTTTTTGAAATTTTGAAATATTGGAAGTTGAATGACCCAGGTGTCTCTAACTGTCAAACTGCACTGCAAGCACAAGGGATAGCTTCTTCTCATCTATAGCTTCTTTCACCTCATTTTCCTCCCAAACTCTGACTAAAAAAGTTTCTGTTTTTTTTTTTTCAGTTGAGTCAGATGAGTTCAGGTTGGGGGTGTTTGGTCTTTCTCTGCCCTCTAGGTCCTGGGCTCTTCTATGACTTTTCTTGAACCTAAATATTATTTTCATTTGTTTAAGTCACCTTTAGATATGTTGAAGCACAGGCCTTCCTCTCCACTACCTCTACAGGATAATATTTATGCTCTCTTCAGCCAGGAGCTCAGTGGCAGTGGTGGAAAAAATACTAAAATCCTATAGTTTAAATATCACTACCACAATGTAGCGCTTTTTCAAATTATGCAAATGGTGTTAAATTGGTCAAAAGCAAACAATGTTCATTTTGAAGAATTGTAGCTTTCAGTGTTAGATTAATGATGCAATAACCTGTAAAATGCATTTTAGTGTTGTTGGTCTAACTACTCTGCTATTGGGTAGTTTAAATTTTAATAGTGTATAATATTTTATGAGGTTATCATGTATGCATAAAACATCTGTCTTTAGCAAAATACCTGCAGGCATTATTTCCTTCTAAATGTAGTGGAGCCAAAGTAAAATATCACAACATAAAAAGTCATGTAAATTTCCAGACATGAAAAATGTTAATTAATTACAGTAAATGTGTGTTTTCCTTTTTTCTTCCTGCTCAGGTGTGTGATGCTTTGACAACTTTTAGGTTGGTGGTCCCAGTCAAGTCAATCTCATTACACACTGTCATGTCATGTCAGTAATGATTCAAACCCACAACACAACCGTTTTTGATTAAAACAATTTTGAAAAAAATAAAGTAATCAATCCTGAAGTTAATTTTTCATTCCACAAATCAAAGAATGATACACTGCTTGCATCAGCAAGCACACTTAATAATAATAATAATTAATCTTAAAATGTGTACATATCAGTGTCAATATGCAAGAAGCTCAGTAATTTAGTACTTAAATCACAACAACAAAAGTCACAAAAATCCCTATGCTCTCTTCTTTTGATCAAGAAAAATTAACGCCAAAAAACAACACTATATTTATTTATTTGATCTTCTTTTGAGTCTACATTTACAGCTGAAAAATCAATAAAATCTCCAAATATTCAGTTCATCAAATAAATATACATGGACTCAATTTTCAAGTTATCAAAATGTTTCCACCCTTCAGTTCTTGAAATATTAAACAGTTTTTAAAGCAGTAAAAATCCCTCAAAAGAAGAGAAACTAAAAACCTGAAATGCATCATTGGCTATAGCCCAGTCAGTTAAATCAGACTGTCAGACAGGCATTCAAGTTGTTCCCTTCTGCTGGTGGTGTGGTTGATGATGTAAGGTAAGATCATTAGTAAGTTAACCAGAAAATTAACTTCTGGCAACACTTTTCTAACTTTGTTTTCTATAATGCATATGAGCTCACATCTTATGTCTATACACTCATCTCTGCCATATTAAAAATATCAGGGAGTAACACATAGAGTTGAAGTCTATGAATAGAGTCATGTCTATGAATGGAGAGACTGTCGGTAATTGAAGGTGTGTCATTTGTATGGTTAATTCTAGCATTTCCACAACATGCACCATTAGTGTTCACCCATGGGCTCAGTGCTTAATTAAAAAAAAACATTTTCTCTCCCTTTCCCATAATGATAACTGCAGCCTGGCTGAGGACTGAAACACAGCTGATCTATTTTGTTTGTTGCCTCGGCAGCCACTTAAAGCATCTGTCTGAACTGGACTCTCCTGCACTGGTTATCTTGTCCCCAAATGACCAACAGGTGCCTATGAAAAGCACCAAGAGTGTGACAAACCAGCTGGTTCTCAAGGTGTTGACTCGAGTCTCCAGCTGCAAAGTGGCCCCGCAGGGTGTCGGGATGGAAAGACTCAGATTAACAGACCTGCGTCTCTGTCATAATGGCCGCTGGCTGCTGAGGTCAGAACATTGCTTTCCACAAACCTCCTCAGGGTCACACTTAGTAGTAAAAAAGAAAAATTGAAAATGAATCTTTTTAATACATCCAATCCCTCTTATGATTTATTCAATGTCCCTTTTTTACATCATTTTGCTTTTATGACTGGGGATTGAGGTCATCGGGCAATAGATGGTCTGAATGACTTAATGACTGATCTGTGAAAAGGAAGCAATGAAATACTAAACTCCTCAGTCTATAAAACACTAGTATTTAAGACTTTTTCTGTTGTAAAATTAAGTGGAATTCTAATTAAAATGTAGAGGACCAACTGTACATCAATCTAAAAATATCAAGAATTAAGCATGCTGGTGGGGAGCAGCACCTGAATGGGCACCAGAACCGGAACCAGCTAATAGGACTGCTAGCTGCATGATTAACTGAGATAACTAGCTAATTGCAGCTACATTTAGTGGCTGAAGTAAGCTCTATCAACAGGTAAAGCATTCTGTCGATCAGAAAACTCACCACAAAATCACCCAGTTAAGGCATAGCAAAAAGGCATAGCCAAAAAATTTAATATTTTCTCCATAAAATATGATCCAGTGTCACCAAAAATCTGTGAATAAAGTTGTTGTGTTTTTATACAGATAATCAGTAAGGCCCGGCCTCCAGAAACACTCCACTATCTATCTATCACTTTTCCAACCTAATTCTTGTCTTGTCTTGCAGTGTAACAGGATAAACAGTAAATTCATCAAAGTCAGTGCCCACTATCTCTGGTTTCATCAAAATCTGTGAATAAAGTTATAAAGTTGTGTTTTTCTACAGTAAGGTCCGGATGGTTTTTGTGTGGACAAGCTGTGTGGCTTACTGAGATAACGGAGAAGCCTCTTGCATGTGCTCTTGTGGAGATCTGACATTTTGTAGGTGGCTGGGTACAGAAAGGCAATCATAATGTAGAACTGAGTTTTAAATTTTGAGTTTCGTTCAATAGAGTCGTGATGCATCAGAGAATCAGTCCCCCAACCCCACCCTTAGTGGCCAGTACAACTTTCAACAGAAGAATTTCATCAAGCCAAAGACATGTTTGCAATCTTGGTTTCAGCTTGAAAGAAATTAATTTAAGTGAAACTGATATCAATATGAAATGTGGGCCAGTACCCTCAATGCTTCTACAATTAATTAACACATTAATTATCTGTGCTGGGATTAAATTATCATGTGCTAATGAATCTAGCTCACTTTTAGCAAGCAATGTTTATCTCTGCCAGTAGACAAAGTAATACACAAAGACAGCAATCGCATGGGACATTTGGCTTCTGTCACATTCACACTACATACCGTATTGTAAGATCCAATTGTTGATGGTGTGTTTCCAAACCTTTTGAATCAGCCTGGGCAAATTTTATTAGATGATAAAGTCCATCAGTGGATGGTGTTGGTCTGATCTCCATCAAAAGTTCAACTCTTTTAACATTTTATGACAGTTTATGTAGTGTTGCTTTCACCAAGTGTACTCAAGTCAATTATCCATAAATGCACACATTTCATAGACATAGAAATAGACTATATGTGCTTTCATATTTCACAAATGCTTATACCAGACACTCCATACATATTTACTCTAGCACACAGCTCACTTCTTCAGCTTGTCTTTATTGTTTGCCAGGCAATCTACAGCTACAGAGTAATGTAGTGAGACCATGTTTCAGTGCTGTCATATAGTAGTATAGTCATATGTTCCATGGACAGATGTCATCCCTGGTGGTTTTATTCTTATTTTGCTTCTTTTACTGTCTGAAAGTGTAGCACTAGCTGATGGAACAATTCAAATTGCACTTCTTGGGTGCAAGTGGGGGATCGGAGGCAAAATATTCTGTTTGTAATATATCTCCAGTATTAAGAAATTGACGATTGTACGTAGGCCCCCTCTATTGACTGGTCTCTACTTATCACAGACACAAAAAATAAACTTTTGATTTTGCTTTTTGTTTTTTTCCACAAAACAGACTTGATCTTACACATACACTTACATATAGATGGATGATTTGATGCCCTCCATTGTGCACTCTGCCTGCAATCCTGTCTGTGTCATTTCATGGTCCTACAGACAGAAGGCAACAAAGTCATGAACTGCACACTGCTTTGTGTGATAGGAGAACAACAGTGTCAATTATTTACACACTATTAAGAAAAACTAGATAAATACTGCAGCTGCTGTGTCAGCATATACGCTATTGACATTATGTCTTACTAGTGAAGTCAGTCTTCCTAATGTCCACGGTCTGTTCTCTAATGTACATAATGACCTGCATTCAGGACTTAATTAAGACATATTGCAAAGAAGGTAATCTCAGGCATCAGGCAAATCACGTTGTGTCTGAAATGGCCGTTACATTGCTTTTTTAAAAAGGCCTACTTGTGTTTTCTCCCTTGAAATCACAATGGAGTAATTTATACATTACACAGTGCAAGGATACTTTCAAGAACATATAGTAAGTTCGATGTGATTTTCATGATTTTCATTTCAACATGACTCAATCATTACAAGAAAAGCAAAAAGCACCTATCAGCACTCTTTTCTCTCTTTTTTGCAATTTGCCCTGGTTGTTGCCATGATTATCTCAGGGAGAACATAATCCAAGCCTGTTATAGTAGGATGAATTTTACATTTTTAATGTGTACATTACACCCATCAGCAATAACATTATGAGAACTGACAGGTGAAGTAAATAACACTGATTATCTGGTTATCATGGCACCTGTCAGG
>NW_023340268.1:16341327-16341854 GCF_004916995.1 Morone saxatilis
CTTATTCGTGTGGACGGCCCCTTAATCAGCAGCTCCAGGAGAACATAGCCTGTATACTGTGGGGACAGAGTGTTAGTGGGCAAAAAAAAGATGGTTCTAGTTCATACACATCCTTTCTTCCTCACAGTTTCTTTTAAGGTTGGATTTGGAAAAGATTTAGAGGGATTCCAGAGAGGGCACTGAGAGATCTGACTGTCCTCAGGGTTTGTTTGAAAAATGCTCTTTCCTGGGTTACTGGCATTTTGTTTTGGTTCACATTCCCCTTACCCCCCTTTACACACCCCCTACCTTCTTCACTGGTTTGGTTTCCTCCCGTCTCTCTCTGTCCCTGCTGTACCTGATTTACTCTCTTTTTGAAAATAAGTCAACAGGATTTCACTTTGCCCTTTTCCTCGGGCTGGCTACACATGATCAGTGGGAGTTGCTTTGTGTTAGCTTGAGCCATCACTTTTACATTCACAAACAGCATGGCTCGGTCAGTTGGTTGGTTCCACCCACTACACTAGTCCAGACTAAAATATCTCAAC
>NW_023340268.1:16341909-16346123 GCF_004916995.1 Morone saxatilis
TTGGTGATCCCCCGACTTTTCCTCAATCATCACGAGGTTCACATTTGTGGATTTCAGTGAAATGTCTCAGAAACTATTTGATGGATTTTAATGGAAGGCAGAGACAGATGTGCTCTCATTCAATGTCATTCCTAATGGAAAAGCAGCCTCACAGCAAGGAATCCTATCAACAATTGCCAAGTGTGTATGACCCATTAGGATTTCTCTACCCCCTCATTTTGACTGGAAAAAGGGTGCTCCCCCCTGAACAGGATTCAAGTTATAATCTCAGCTTCGGGGGCCTCTAAAATAAGTAATGTTAAGGGCAGAGTGAAGTAATAGCCTAAAGGGTGCGCTTTCTGCTTTCTGTGTGTGAGAGAGAGAGAGAGAGGAAGAGAGAGGAGAGAGAGAGAGAGGAAGAGAGAGAGGAGAGAGAGAGAGAGAGAGAGAGAGAGAGAGAAGAAGGGAAAGAAACAAAGTCAGAACTGGAAATGGCATTATTGTGAATTTAATATGGTTGTTGGTAATATATTTACAACCCCCACAAATGCATGATTTTACTGCTTTCATGGGAGCTCAGCTCTCCCTGGCTCCCACATAACTCAAACTCTGCCCCTGAACTAAAGCCAAAGTTGGATGCATGGCTCCACAAACATATTTTACAATATAATTACACAGCAAGCAAGTCATCCTGTCTGGAAAGGCATTAAAATCTCTGGAAAGCAGTACATTTTACTGCAACAGCTACAGCTATAATTAGTGTTTTTATAATGTTCTCACATTGTCATTTGATACAATGTGACAATGTAAAAGGGAACCTACAGAGAATAACCACCCGGATCTGCAGCTCCCCTCAGCAAGCAGGCGAAACACCAACTGTATACTACCTTCTCAGTACCAAAAAGCTAAAGTTAGCAACTACCTGGTGAACAAAGCATTTAACAGGTAAATAGCAGGTTATTTCCCTCAGAGTATGAGTATATAGAGACCAAAAACAGACCTAAAACAGAATGAATATCAGAGTTACATTTGCCAGGTGGCCTGAAGCCTAACTCCAAATGAATTAAAATGTTGCTCGATATCTGCTGGATGTATAAATTAGCAATAGTTCGTTTCTGCTGCCCCAGAGTGGCTGAGAAAGTGCTGATGTCAAACTCCCAGTCAGTACTACCTTGGGAGTTTGGTCCAAACTTTTTAAACTTTAACCCCACAGCTGACCAAGTTTAAATGCATTTAAAGTGTCTCTTACACTTTAATACAACCGAGCCCTATTGTAAAACCGGATCTCAGGGTTCCCCCACCTGCCAAATCCCACTTTGACCCCTGAATATAACAGCAGTCTAAATTAAAGAAACCCTGTATTAGTGTTTCTACAGCATGAATTTAACTTTTAAAAATGGTTATAAATAACTTGAATGACTCATAAGTGTTAAGCTGAGCTTTCGGTGCAGACTTTAACCCAGCAGCGGGAGCAGCACAGCCTGCTTATCACATTTAGGCAGCCTTACCTGTCATCTTTCCCGCTCCCTGATCCCTCTCCCTTGCTTCCACGCTCTGCATATTACTCTGCTTTCCTCCCTTTTCCTGTTGTTTCTTCCACGGTTCCACAGTGCTGATCCTCTTTCCCATTTCGTCCATCACTCTTCATTGTTCACATGTCCGTGGAAGGTCAATTGATCTGGTTTGGGACTGTGGGAAATGTTTCAACTGATTGTTCATGACACACACGCACACAAGGCGTGCACACACACACAATGGGCCCTTCACTTTATCAAGGGCGGAAGATAAACAACTCTGGATAGGGTGAGAGACAAGGTGGGGATGTTAAATGTGCTGCTCTAAATGTCTTCACACATCGCCTGTTAACTGATGCTGAATAAGGGCATCTGTCCTTCTCAGGAAGATCCTGGGGTGTGGTGTGTATGTGTGTGTGTGTGTAGGTGTGTGTGTGTGTGTGTGTGTGAGCTGGTATGTGTGCTTGTACGGGTGCACATATGACCTTTGAAGACTTGCAGTGTTTGCAGTCCTTTTCTTTGCGACACAATCGAGCAATTAGTCAAGAGGTCAGTGACACAGTTTATTACAGTAATAGAGCATGTTTGATCTGGGTTAGAACAACGGTGAAAACAACAAACAAGGAATTAAATGCGGCAACAAAAAGCATCTTATAATTGAATGTACCAAACTACTCATCTGCAGTGGCTTCTATATAGTTTTCTTTATTAACTAGGAAAAACACACTAACACTGTAACTATAAAAGTCAGTGGCATTAGAAGACCAATCTGAAGAACATAAGGAATCAGCCATTAGGGTCCTATGTTATGTCATTCTAGCTTATCAGATAAGGCATTTCCTCCTCACCTAAGATTAAACAAAGGTGAACTGAGAGCAGTGTTATTTAAAATGGCACTGAAAAAGCACCCAAGGTGTCACATACTCATGTGCACAACTAGTGACAGTAGCAGTAACTGTAGTTCAGTCAGTCAACGTGTGTAGAATGACTTATGATAAGTGATATACAGCATGAGTGATTGCATTCTCTGACCTTGTCACTCCCTTCAGGCATACATTTGAGTCTGCATAGGGAGAGTGTGCAGTGATAATAACTAGCAAGACTAAAGGTGGAAACAGGTGTGGGGGTGATATAAATGCAAAGTGATCAGGAGCAGTGATGAATGTGGAGATCCTTACAGCGATCAGTGAGGCTCTGGCAGCACAAAAATGGAGCAGAGCACTGACATTTTAAATGTAATTGCAAAGGATGTCAGAGATGTGTGTTGGATTATTAAATATGTCACTTGTGAGTATGGCTTTAATTGTCTGCCTAAACAAGCTGGTTTTGCTCCATTAATACCAAAAGAAAAGTTATGGTAGTCATCCCTACAGTATTAGTAAAAATAATAGTGTTGCAGTACTAGCAACAGCTGTAGTAGTAAATTTAGTAATAAAATAATGTTCTTCCATGGGCATGGTATAGCCCACTTTGGTCCTGCTTGGTATTAGGGCCAACAGTGACAGTTTCCTTCTTGGCTGCCATTAACAATTATTTTGCTTATTGATTAATCTATCAGTTATTTTTCTACAATCTCAGAAAATAGCAAAAAAAAATTATAATTATGTCAAACTGAGAAAAGCAGAAGTAGAAAAGCTGGAACCAGAGAATGTCTGGAATTTTAGATTTTTTAAGCAATTGATTGGTTTTCCCAAACTGTGGACTATTAATTGTCTTCCAAGCCACACAGTTAATTCAGGCTGGGCTAGGGATATTATTTTTTTGACCTGGCTCGGGTCGGACTCCTTCCATACATATATGTGCAAAGCACACATAGGCCACTGTATGAAGGCTACTGCATGCTATGCTTCCCTGTAGATAGTCGATTTTAATATTTGTGGGCATGTTTGCCAGGGGCAGTTGTGTTTGAGGCCTATAATAAATTTACCTCTTAGCAGCATGTGTTTTGCGTCTGTCAGAGAGAGAGAGTGGCTGGTTGGATTCGGGCTTGCGCTGAAACATTGCAGACTTTGTTGGTCTGGGGTTGGGCTAGGAATGGAGTTTTTGGCTACTACTTCAGCTCTAGTCTCCTCCCTCAGTGTCTTGCAACTAAACTGTTAACACGTGTTGTCATGCTGCTGACTAAAGACAAACTTGCTGTTTAGATATGCTTTAGATATGATTTGCTATGTGTGTCACCTCACATATTTCTCCCAGTGTCTGCCGTTTGCTCTTCTACAGACAGAGCTGTTACTTACTGCTGCTTCACATCAAACATTCCATAGCTGAACCACTGGGAGGCTTTTATTGTGAAGCACCTATAGAAATGCAATTTATTTGTTATCAAGAGTTGCAAGGCTTTGTTATCAGTGCTATGATTTAATAGCAACTATTCTACACAACGGATATGTTAATATTAAGTGCTATTTGGTTAGTGGATCACTTAAATGATACAAGAAGAAATAGCTACAGTGAGCTGATCTGATGAAAATGCCAGTAGTCTAGCAATGGTAATGGTAGTAGTTGTAGTAGTAGTAGTAATACAAGTAGTATTAGCTGTCGTTGGTGCTTTGAGGGGAATTCCCAGTGTTCTCTGTATGACATTGTCGGTTTGGCTCTAGAGGCACAGAGAAGAGAGATGAGCCCTAGCTCAGGAGGTTAAAGTGAAAAGAAGTGACAGAGAGAGGGGGTCAGAGACAGGAGGAGAGGAAAGGATATCTGAGTATACAGAGAGAGGAAGGG
>NW_023340268.1:16346274-16348371 GCF_004916995.1 Morone saxatilis
AGAGACAGAGAGAGACAGAGAGAATGGATATAGATGGATGGTTTCATGGCCTTTGCTTTACACTTGCCTGCAGGTCGGGCCAAGTTTTTTCCTGGTGCTACAGAAAGATGGGAGGGAGGACAGGAACAATGTCCTGCTTCAGGGGAAAATAGGGTCACATAAAAAGAACAAAATGAAATCCACTCTCCATCATCAAGTGAGATTTGAGTATCTTAAGTGTACATATTCACACTGCATCACAACCACAAATAGACCAATCAGCTAGATGGTGTTTGCCCTCAGTGTCACAGTACAACTGAATATTTCACTGACTGTGAAAGCATATAATGTTTGGATTGGATGGATTAAGGTAGTAGTCCATGTGAATGTGGATGTTATTTAGTCTAAATACATAAATCTGACATTGGATTTGATACAGGCTTTGGCAGACAATATAAATAATGTAAGGTACCATTTAGTTTGACCTCAACTGGATGGGCATTAAACCCCAGGTATCTCATGATTATAAATCAACAAATTTAAAATCCACATTTTCCTGATCTGCAAATATGTAATTATACATCATATTTTAGAAAAGTAGACATCAAACAATCACACATTAAATTGTAATAGTGTAATTCTCTTCTATGCAGCCAGGAAATCCGCTCCATCTGGCAATATTTTAATATGAACACTAAATCTAATGACTACCTGTAATGTAAAAGGTTTGCAAGAACACTTGAGCCCAGTGAAAATAATCCTCACAGTCTGCAGATCTATGCAGTTTTCAGTCACTTTCAGGTCATGAGTTCATTTGTTATTGTAAGCTCTTCATTGTTGCTATGAGTTAGTCTTGTTGTCTTATACTTTTTGCTACTTAGTGCAACTTTAACTGTAAAACAAAAACAACACGAGTTCTGCATTGCTCAGGAGTTGCCAAGGCCAAGTATTCTCCCGAGAGCTGACATTTCTCACATTCTGCATTTCTCCCTCTCTCTTTCTCGCTCTTTATCTTTCTGGCTTGTCCTCATATCACTCCCTTGCTCTCTCCAAACCAACAATGGGTGTTCAAAGCTTCATCATGCAGAAAGCCTCCCCTCCTGTCTGCCCCTCCATCCTTCGACATTCTGCAGATAACAATCCATAGGTTAAGCACCCTCCAGATTTCAAATCTCCACTCTTCTCCTCTTCTCCACTATTATTTCTTTTTATGTCTCTACTTTTCCTGCTCCCTATTTTATTTTTTTGTCCATTCTGTCACAATTCAAGTCATATCATTAGTAATATTTAGCGCATCATTAGCTTGCAAATTGTCTTGGCTTATAAATGACTTAGAAAAAGTGAAAGGCCCCTTGGCAACCAAAATGGAGGTGCTGTTGCCTGTTCACTCTTCTGTCTGCATAGCTGATTACAAAACTTCCTCTGAATAAGAAAAGAGTGTGTGTACTTTAAGTCATTTTACAAGCTTAAAGAAAAAGCTAAGATGCTGGAGTGGAGGTGGAGAACATCCCCCCTCTCTCTTTTTCAGGCTTTGAGACTTGAATGACTGAAATGTCTTGCACAAATCTGATACTCGGTTCTGGCGTAGCTAGACAGACAAATAGCTTGCTAAGTAAAACCATAGAGAGCTAAGCTTTGAAAACCGGGTTTACAAAGTGCATTATAGGGTAAGGGCAAATGCTCTGTCACTTATTTTTCAAATGCGTTTGAGAACCACCGGGAGCAACAGCATTTGAGGACTTCCGGGCGTGTGAAGGCACATGGGGAGTTAAGAGGTCGGAAATATAGCTTGCAACCAACCTATTCCGGGCTTTAAATGTGGCAATTAAAATTTTAAAATCCACTCTAAAACTAAGAGGCAGTCAGTGCAAATATGAAAGGATAGGTGTGATGTGCTCTCGTTTCCTGGTACCCCAGGTTAAAATCCTGGTGGCTGCATTTTGGATTAGTTAGGGAGACTCTTTGCTTCAGACTGAGAAAGGGGAATTACAATAATCTAGCAGTGATGAAATAAAAGCATGAAAGACTGTTTCAAGATTTTTGTTTGACAGAAATGGCTTAGCAGGTCTATGATAAAACAGAACAGGTCATTTATGACCTTAAAGGGGAACTTGGCAA
>NW_023340268.1:16348471-16365343 GCF_004916995.1 Morone saxatilis
AGTTGCAAGGTTGGTTTTCCGCCTGGGGTCGCCTGAGGGGGGTGGGGGGGTCACCATTTTCACCGGAACAAGCCATTTAACCATCCAAATGATTTCTAAACGGGTTTATTAAGCTGAAAAAGTTGCCAAGTTCCCCTTTAAGAGGGGCAGTTGCTGTACTGCAGTGAGCTCTAACAGTTGATTTGAAACAATCCTCTCCAGTACTTTAGCTAAAAACAGAAGCTTAGAGATAGGTCAAAAACTGTTAAAATTATTTGAATTTAGTCTTTGTTTCTTTAGGGGTTGAACAGCACCAGAGGAAAAAGAGCAATTTAAATGTTCAAGGAGAAACTATCTTAAAAACTGTAATCAGAGCAGTGAGAAGGGTTCGTTTTGTTATCAATATCTAATAGTGTAGGTTGAGAGACAAGGTGGAGAAGAGCTAAATAAGTATCCTAGCAGGTAAATCTACATGTGAGGTAAGACGAATAAGGGAGATCTTTTGAGTAAAAACACTCAGGTGCAGGTTTCAGGAGTACAGCGTCTGCAGAGGGGACAGGGAGAGCATCAGTGGCATGCCATACAATGTTGAAAAGTACAACAGGGGGTCTAGAGTTTCTAACCTCTGCATTAAAAAGCTTCATTAGAGCCTAACAATCCTCATGGGATAGCCAGCGACCTTAGAGGCCTTCCACCAACTATTTGCTTTACAGAAATTGCGCTTTAAAGCACAAATGCTTTCATTTATCCAGACCTGGGATATTTGCTTAATTTTTTTGGTCTTGAAAGGTGCAACATCATCAAGGATGGAGTTGTAGATCTATGTACTGACACTGAGGGCTGTTAAAAGTTTTATTAAAATTACTGGCAGTGGCACAATTACAACAAACAAAAATTTAAAAGCATACTTCAACTATTAAAAAAAAGAGGTAAAACCAAATTAGAAAAGGGTAATAGTGATCAGAAATACCGGTAACTAGTCAAGTTAGATAATGTAAGATCATAATATAAAACAAGATCAATGGTACAGCCCTGACAATAAGTAGGCCCAGTTGGTGAGAGAGATAAATTAAAAGAATCAATCAAGTATAGAAACTAAGTGCTTAGACTGTTAGAGGTGCAGCAGACATGAATATTAAAATCACCTAGAATTAACAACTTGTCATATCTGGGTAGGATTATTGATAGGAACTCTGAGAATTCATTTATGAAGGCAAAGGAAGATTTCAGGGGTCTGTGAACTAGGAGACACACACACCTGATATTCACACACCTAAATCAATACAAGAAATACTGATATTATTTTTCAAGAAAGCATCTACCCCTTCCCCGCTTCTCAAAAGTCTAGGTTGATGAAAAAGTAAGGAGCCAGGAGGAGAGGCTTCTAATAAGAGGAGTAAAATCCTCCGGTTGCACACACAATTCTGTTATCAAAAAATATCCAGATGATAAAATTAAATTTTTACTCAGAAATGACCTATTAAGCAAATATCTTATGTTAAGTAGCCCCGTCTTTGATATATCTGGCTCTTTGTCATTGGGAAGTGGAGGAGACGTAGGCTGACAGGGAATAGGAATGATGTTAGAAGGTGTGACCATATGGAGAAAGAGATGATTTGTTGAGCACCTGCTCTGTGACTGGTCACAACTGGAATAGTGCTTTTAAATCACAGAAAAGGCCAGCAAGACCCTCACTGTTGTAGAATGGGCTTTTCTGAGGAGAAGTGTGGAAGGGGTCATGCTGAGGTGCGTGTCAGAGAGAATTAAAAGCTATAAAATGGATTAAATTAGAAACCAGTTGCTTGGGACTTTACGATTTGGTTGGAAGCCGTCCAATTTGTAGAGGTCTTGTTGAGTCTGGAAATAATCAAACTTGCTAATAAACCAAATCCCGCTGCCAAACAGAAATTTTGCTGCCACTGGTGAAGACTAAAACGTTCAACACTCTTTGAAACAGTAGGGTTGAGGCCATTATGCACTTTTTTACCCCAAACTTCAGGCACAGAGCTACTCCCGTTGGAAACTGCAAGCTTGGATGGATTTGCAGATGAAAGGAATAGCCGAAGTGGGGGGGGGGGTGACACTCAATCGGCAGCAGTGAATCTTGCAGCCTGTGAGGTGTTAACTGGCTTGGCTATACTGGGTGCTCCCAAGACAAACATCTTTGGGGGTTGAAGCAAAGGAGGCGAGGAGTCCATAGATTAAAAATCACTTAAAATCGAAGTAAAATTCTCCGTAAAACAACTGGCTAACTTAGCGATCAGGCTAAAAACAAACAATCCAGTTAACAGCTAAGTTAACTTAAGATCTGAAGGCTATAGTCTTTTACCCAGTTAAAGATCTAAAAGTGCAACTTAAAATGTGGCTTAAAACTGGATTAAGCCTAAATGTCCATTGGTGACAAAGCTTTGCATGCAATGCATGCACCGATTGATGGATAGCAAAAAGAAGCAAGAAAAAAGAGGTCTTAAGAACAAAAAAGGTAAAAACAGGACACGGGATGGGTGTAATACAGCTGTGAGTTGTGTGTTTTCTCACTATCCGTCAGCTTATGGTTTACACAGGCTTTTCTAATGCATCAGTGCCCTCAGCCTGTCATAGCTTAGCAATGTGCCTGCCCTTAAATATATGAAAATCTGCTCCCTTCGAGCGTGCAAATCAGCATTTTTGGATCACACAGACAGACAGAGACGCATGCAAACACATACACCAACACTTATACACCATACAGAGATGCACATTCACACACTCACCAGCATTACACACACCATGCCACGTGCACACACACACACACACACACACACACACACTCTCTCTGAAAGTCACATTGCGATGGCTTGAAATGCCTTTTATGCAGATTGAGTACAAGCCCTCAGCTGATCAGAATCTAGCCTTGAATTTGATATGCAACTGAAAGGAGCAATGTCATTCCAGCTGGGCAAGAGTGCCTGTCAGACACAGACACAGCTGCCACTGTGCAATTGACTTTCATCCTTTCTGTTACTTACTCCACATGTGTGTGTATTTCTGCATTTATTGGTAAACCCTTGTACTGTGAATGACTTCATATGGACTGAAAGATTTTTTAAAAATCCTGCAAAGTAGGGACATTTTACCAATTATTGTTTTGTGTGGTTGGAGGTTGGTTTTAATGTAAGATTGAGGGTTTGAAGATTTAATACATTTAATGGTACAGTGCAAACATTTGTGTGTGGTTAGACTAACATACTAACATATTGAGGGACACACATGCACACCCACAAACATGCCAGGTATGTCCTATCTAGTAAGAGATTGTTCACACTGACCTCTAGATTTTGTCCTATGGCAACAGATGTTGTACACATATGTGACAGAGCACCCTCACACACAAACACACACATACACACTGCTCTCGACAGAGTGATGACAAGGCCTACGCAGCAATTTGGAGCTTGCTTGTGTGTAAGACCCTCTTTGATATTCTGTGCATGACTGGCTGGCTGAGGTTAGCAAGCGGATCACATCTATTACCTTGCTAATTCTACAGCTTGGCCTTTGCATAATAAGATGCATTTTTTTCTAAGAGAGTCAGAGTGAGAGAGAGGAAGAGAGAGAGAGAGATAAGGAGAGAAAAGAGACAGGGTAAGTAATCAAAACATGTTGGCAATGACTTAATGAGTGAACCTTGCCATTGTAATATTGGCCTCAGATAGTAATTGGATTAATGAAAGTGTTTTTCACTGCTTTGACTCCTGCCTGATGACAAATGTAATGTTCCCACTCATTTGCACTACCCTCCACTGATACATTAACCTACTGCATGTGCCAAACATGATAATATCCAAGGAATCAAGTGTGTTTTGTTAATAATCATGTTAATTGTGGGTTACTTTTTTTCCACTGATTTTCTCTAGGTTCCTACTTTCTTGAAAAAAATCTTTCAATGAATGGTGATTTGGGTTGTGTGGACCCATTTAAACAGATAATTGCATTTGATTCATCAAATGTTCTGCCAAGGCAAGCCTTAAAATAACTTATGAACCTATTTAACTTGTCACACCCTGAAGTGCTAATGTCATCATTGCTACTTGAGATTTCACTAAGTGAAGTTGTAAAATTGAGATTGAAAGATATTAACCCTGAATTTGTATTTTTTTATTAAATACATTTTTATTTCTTTAAAATGACCAAGACAGAACAACTCAGGCCATTGTTATTTAGTTTTTAGTCATTCTTAGTTACCTATAAATCTATTTACTTATCCATACACTTTTAAGGCAGTTATTCTTATCACGACCAGCTGCAAGTTTAGTCCCTCCTGCATTTAGGTGTACCTTTGGATTGCTCAGTTGTGCTCATACATTTGAAGAAAATGGTAACTAGGAAGCATTTCTCCTAGTAACAACCACCTCAGGAAAAACAATTCTTGAAGCTGCTTCAAATAATTCTTCTAATCACTACAAGTTTGTGAGCACAAATGAGAATGGAAAGGCATTGCTCTTCTGTCAACTCCACCATGGCAGTTTCACATTACCAGTAATAAACATCTGGTTACACTTTCAAAATAAAGCTTGCTGAGGTTGCACTTAAGTTAGGTTAAGGGACAAAAAACTACGTAGTTAGGTTTAGGAAAAGAGATAAAGGTAACGTGAGTTTTGGTTTCACAAAGGATTTGAGCAGTCTCTTGGGTAAAAGCCCTGTGTTTGTTTGAGTCATCCATCCAACCTTCTTCAAACTGACTTTTTTGCTCTTTATACAACTGCTGGTACTGCACCTTCATACGTGCATGTATTTTTCATCACTAGGCAAGGCAAACATGACACTGAGACGGTAGAATAGGCTCGACCAGAAGTTAGTCTCTCCATTTTTGTTTCCATCACTGGCCAAATATAGCTGACCCACTCCATTTGGATCACAATAACATGGTTGTTAGCCTTTTTCACAACTACAAAACACATAAAGACCGTACTAACACACTCCCATGACAACTTGATTTTCTGTCAGATTGAAAAGCTGGACCACTGTTCCATCTCTCTGGCCACACTTGTCCTTCTGAATCTCAGATAATCTGTATTCTTCCAGGACCTTGGTGTACTGTAGGTTCTCCCAGGGAAACTGAGCCGTGTGACTCTACAGTAGCTGGAAAACATCCTCCAGTTCCCTTTTTGGAAAATAGGGACTGCCAACTCTGTCAGTCCAAGATCACTGTTGCCCAGATACATGAGGTGACTGAAAACCTTTTAGCTGGTCAGTGTGAAATAAAAACGTATCTTTCAACTCATTTCATCTGAAAACTCTCTTCCAAGCTTAACTTACTATTAAACATGAATACCACAGGTACCACGTATGCATTTTCAATTGCCAGAGACACTCTTTGGCTGGTATACTTGCATTTGGGCTGCAATATGAGAACCCTCCCTTATTTCTACTTAATACATGTATCATGTTTTTGTTGCTTGGATGAGTGACACTTGCATATGCAAACATAGCAACACAGTGCTCTATGTCCTCATTACTATTCCGTAGTCTCTTTTAGAGCAGTGTTTACTTTAGAAAAAATTTAGAGCTTCAGATTACAGCCGATTACAGTCTAATTATCACTTGGTTACCACAAATACTCTACCCTATTTTTGGAAAGTAGCTAACAGAGCAGCTATCGCCAAGGTCAACTCATCTTGCATGCACCATCACAAGATGAAAGAAGTGCAAAGAAAATAATTATGAATGGAAGAACCCCTTTTTTAAAGCAGCATGCTATTCTTTCCACCTAGGTGAGCACGAGGCCTCAGTTGCTGCGGTTTTACAAAACAAGACTGAATGATGGAGTGGGTTAAGACTGGCCTCCTCTAAACAACATGATCAAAAACAAATGGAGAGGCAGCCAACAATAAAATGAAAGCAGAGACAAAGAAGCCATACTTCTTTGATGGTGAAAGGTTACCAGACAAGCAATACTGCAGAAGTGAAAATGTTAAAAAGTGAACATTTTTATTTACAGGACATAAAGAAAGGAAGAGGGGTAGAATGGCTGCAGAGAGGAAAGAGAGGAAGAAGAAGGTAAATGAGGTCTGAATTCCCTAATGTTTGATATGGTGCATTCATTTTCATCATAGATATGTTATGTAGCGGTTCTTGTATAAGAACTTTAGTCTAGACTAGTCTGAAAGGAATTTGTAGATGAGCAGGCAAGTACGGATGTTGGTGTTATTGTGATGCGAAGCCTCGATACCCGCTGGTCCGCCTTGGTTTGTGAGCATGATACATTCTGCATGATGAAACCTTGGAGAAAAAAAAAAAACTTTAGGAGCAAATGAAAATTTCATGGCCCAGTGCCTCCATAGCTCTTCCATTTCAAGTTCCCACCCTCAAAAAATAATCATGTTCTTGGAGAGGAAAAGGTTTGGTAACATTTTTTTTTCACCCTTTTTCTCATTGCCTGTACTTCTTTTTCTCCCTCTCATTCTGTATCCCATACACACAGAGTCAAACTATGATCCATAAAAATCTCATGCAAATGAAATCAAACACTACTCCTTTACCACATTTTTCTCTCCAAAGGTTTTTGACTGCACTGTCCAATTATGCATCTCTCAAGCACACTCAATTTCTTATAACAGTTTTAAAAGGGATGCTTATTTGTTCTGTATCTAAATAGGTCTGTGTGAGAGCAATTGTGATGCCATTTCTTGCTCCAAACAAAAATGTTTATGGTTCAGTGCACGGTGCTTGTGTCTTTTTTTCTTTTTTTTTTCAAATGAACGATTTGTTATTTAAAGTTATGGTTTTGACATTAAACTGGAAAGCGGAGAGCATACAAAACAAATAACAGATCACTATTCAATTCTGAGGGAGTTAACAGCGGAACAATCACAAAAACAAAAGTGGAGATAAAATGGACAGAAAGCCTGAGAAACAAAGACATGGACACTACAAGATTTTTTGAATAGAGAGACAGATAAAAACAAGTTCAGGGGCATGGTTTTAGCAGAGGATAATCGCATGTAAATTCTGAATCTACTTTCTTGCACTTTTACTATTGCAAATGGTGGGATTGCTTCTTGTAATGTACAAATACAGATATTGGGTTTGACAATTTGTTTATTGTGGTTTTGATTTGTTTTAACCCATGTAGTGGCCACAAATTGTAGAGAATGTCAGCATTTTGACATTAGTCATTGTTAAATTTCAAATATGCACTGGAGTACAGGGCTGGGCCCACAAAACAGCAGCGTAGACAGGCTCAGTTAAGTTTTAGTTAACACTATAGTCTTGATTATGAGTGAGTAATGTGGTAAATTAAAAAAATACAGTGACAATGTCCAGCAATTTTAAAGGTGCAGGTGTTTTTTTTTGTGCACATTTGTACCTGTGTATGTAGGTGAGTGTGTGTTTCATTCATGGTGAGCAAGTGGATGAACTACACATTGACTGTCAGTACTCACAGGTCTGAATGCAGCCAAAGGCTTAGCAATCCACAAGGTCTGAAATGAGCTTTGTTAGCACTTATGAAGGACAATATAGGCTGAGACAGCGTAGAAAACAGGACTAAGAAGAGAGGACAATGGAGACATGTCGAATATGTGAACCAAGGCAAACGGGCTACTGCTTAATCCCATCAAGACCTTGCAAATGAAGGAAGGAAAAAAATCACACGCTGTTGCCTTGAATGTCTAATTTAAATATCTTCATATTTTACTGAAGCATACTCTAGTTTCACCATATCTTAAATCATCCTTTTACACAGTGGAATCAGGTTAGCTGCAGTGAAGTCATGCATTTGTCCTTGACTTATCAAGTGAGGCTGACTGATTCCAAGCAATCATTTGCTCCTATTGATCACATTGATCTGGCGCTCACCTCACTTACGCTCTCTGACCTCTTAAGAGTTTTAGTCTGAGCTTCCTGTCTGGTTCTATAACTGCTTCTTTGCAAGACACGCTGCTAGCCATCTACAGCCATGAACACTTGCAGGGACTCTGACTATAGCAGTAGCCCTGGGAAGCCCGCAGTGTAACTATGTCGGCCCTCGTCTTTTATGTTTCCATTTTCTGTTTAAAAGGAAAAACGCTAACGAGCAGGAAAAAAAGGGAGACGTGGATGGAGCCTACTGACTACACAAGAGACAACAAAAGAAGACAGACATGACATGAGAGAAGATTCGAAGAGAAACTGAGAGAATAAGACAGTCCGCAAGAACAAATCAATTCAGATCTCCTCGTTGTCTCTTTAAAGCCAGCTAAATTTCTACAGCGAGGCAAGCAAGGGACATCTGGGAGACAGATACAGTGATCCACTCAGCCTGAAAATGACCAGCAAGACAGGCCTGACAGAACCAGTGAAACAAAATAGTAAAGAGTCAATATGGGGCCAAATATACGTAAGTCTGACATTTAGGCTGAAGAGAAACTGAAATGTACTACAGAGATGGACAGAATGAGGAATCTCTTCTTGTCTCAACATGCTGCTTTCACTGCAAGCTTTTCTCCACCAGCTATCAGTCACAACATCCTTCTTTATTTATATGAACTGTTATTTACTTACAGTATATACTTGCTACATTTTTAAAAAGGTAGTAACAGTGTATTAACACAGGGTAAGCTTCGATAAAGCAGTCCTCAATACCAACAAAGGGGGAAACCATGTGTGTGTCACATCTTGCCATGTGTAGGAATAAAACAATGCAATATGGTATAACAGGAAGCCAGCCCACTGTTTGGTGGTATTTACTGACCAACTGCTAAATTAGTTCCAGGGACTCCAGAAGTCAGATCAGGTTTTCATGCACCCTTCAACCATGAACACAACCCAGGCAAATCCTGAATGAAGGCTGAAAAGTAGTTAGCTAGCCAACTAAGAAAGCACATCATGTAAATAAGTAAACTTTAGAGGTACTGGATGGCACATTCCTCCTCTTTTAATGGAGGTGTTAATGTACAGAAATAAAATGAATGTCACATTTCTTGTCCAACTCCTGGTGAGACCAATACATAGGGCACAGACATAACATGGGCGCAGCAGAGCAGGGTTTTTTTTACCTGCTACACAAACGTTTTGCAGTGTGTGGTTGCATGTCAGCTTCACTGTGTGCATATTGAATTTTGCTGAGTGAAAATTGAAACTGGATTGTTTTAACTGCTTGATCATGGATACACATTCACTGATTTATTTTAATGTGAAATATGAAAACACCCACAAGGTTGCTTTGCAGCGTTAAGTCTATTACTTTTGACTGCTGAGCACTGTTAGCATATCTATGGCCGCACTCAGACCAACATTAGCCCAGCATGAAGTAATGCAGCCCCCTCATTCTGATGACAAAACGGGTCGTTCCAGCAAAAAAACTGAACCAGGCTCACCAGGCGAGGGCCAGTCGAGTTCATACAAGCGCACATTCTGGGCAGATTACTTTGAAACGTGAACGTCATATTTCTACTGTTTATCTTGTGATTGTCGAAACTAAATATAACATGATTGTTGCTGTGGTAACTTTCCAGAGAAGTAAACTCATAATATTAAACTACTGTGCAGTGATTTGGAATAAGATAAAGCTTCAAACTCATGAATCCATTACTCAAACAGAACTTTTTGGATTGTGCAATAACACGTTCCCACCTGCGTAGCCCCTCCAACTGAACAAACGGCAGACTTTTAACAGTCACCTCTCAAAGCTACAGGGGGCGAGTGTAGGTGTGATCAGATTATCACTTTAAGATTTTATGTTTCCTGTAGCTTTAAATTAAGCACATTTTGATTAGATGTTTTGGTGGCAAATAATATGAGAAACGGGCACCTCGGCATACCTAAGGGTTTAGCTATGTGACACCCCTCTGTGAAACTGTTAAACAGGAAGAAATTGCTTGGGAAATTTGGAGAGATGGAGGGAAGCAGGGCATTTCTACAAAGGCAACCAACCACTGTATCATTACAACATGAAAGCGAGAGCCTTGTTAAAGGTTGCCGTCTGCCACATGCCCCAGTAGGCCTCGTGCTCCTTAATCCCCCCTGCTGGGCTCGTAAATTCCCCTTTAATTAGAATGCAAATACCACTAATAAGGTTAATATAGCAAGACTTGTTTTCCTATGACTAAGGCATAGAATGGGAAGGAAATTAAATGATCCCAAGAAATTGAGCGGAGGTTCACAAATGTCACATGTATGGCAGAAGTGGATCGGTGGATGTGTGTGTTCTCTTTATATTCATTGTCAACAATATTCTCTATAGTGTTTTTATTGGATATTAAAGTGAGAGTAACAAAGATGGAGAATTTAATAGGACAGAGAGTGAGACAATGAGGAAAAAACAAAGAGAATAAGAGGCCAACAGGAAGCGAAGGGAGAAATTTGAACATCACTCATGATTAGAGGCAATAAAACCAATGGTGGTCCATCAGCAGTAAAATATAGCCCACAGGAAGGTTATGCTCATTTTCTTCTGTGTCTGTATGTCTGCATACATGTGCGTGCGTGTGCGCTTGGTGAGTGCATTCTACCACACCTTCTAATACTGTTGATTTTTTTTTTTTAACTCTGGAAATAAAGGCTCATCAGGCTCCCGAAGTGTGATGGGAAAGTCATATTAGGATGTTTTGGTGCAGATGGAGGAGGCCTAGAAGAGGGTGTGAAGAGCGTTGATGGGAGGAGAGAAAGTTTTAAGTGATGCTCTAAGAGCCATTACGGACTGTTTGATGAGGCAAAAGTGGGCAGCGCAAGTATCAGCAGAATGACACCTGTGAAATTAGAGTGGCGATGGGGTAAACACTGAGTCAGGGCTCATGTAAGGCTCATACAGTAACAATTGCAAACAAACTGCTAAGGCAGAGTGCATTGTGCCACAAGGTTACCTTCACCTTCATGAAACTTTAAGGAGGCATCAATGTTTAACGGTTTTACGGCAAGTGATTACCCCTAAATAAATGCAAAGCTTTGTCAGCCAAATGTTGCACCAATCAAAGCTAATGTCGTCAACTTGCCAGATTGTTTTCCCCTCCTAGCCCTCTTGTCTGCTTGACACTTTTCCCAGATTGATGTGTGTATTGCAAGGTAATATCTTTTAATCGTGGGTCGGATATATAACCCAGCCAATCCTTTTTTTTATTTGATATCCTTGTCATGATTGATAGATATCATCAAAATTAAAGGCTCAACTTTGAGGTCAGGAAGAATGATTTGCTGTCAGCGCTTCTTTAATAGTGAGAGGAGAGCCGGCGAGTCGTTTCTCTTTGGGGACAGTGAGAGAAAGAAGAGGAGGCGGAGGAGGTGCAGGGGGGAAAGGAGGGAGGGATAGCAGAGGATGAGAAAGGTAGAGGAGAGCGTCTTATGAGGTTATTAGGTTTTAATCAATATGGTATATGGCCAGAAGATGATTGGAAAACAAACCTAATCTGGGAAGCAATACGTCTCTCATTCATCTCCCTGGCTGTCTCTCCTGTGGATCTGCCTGGCTCCTATCACCACCTTTTTCCATTCAATACACATCACAGCAAATGTCGTGCTCCTGTATATAACAACCACTTAAAGGAAGCAAACAAACAAACAAACAAACAAGCCTCTGTGACATCTGAGAACCTTCCAGTTGATGTGAACTTGTGGATTTTTATTTATTTATTTTTTTTAAATCTACATAAAGAATTTTAAATCATGAAGCGCTCCATTCAGGGCCAGCATCAGTTCTTTTTGCTGTCTGCTCCAGACACATACTGTGTAGGCCTATAATAGGTATTAAACATGTGCACCAAGCTAAAGTCAGTTTGTGTGTCACTTAAGCATGTGTTTGCAAGGTTTCCCATCAATAATAGGTGGAGACATGTTAACAGAAGTTTATGCATTCCATCGAATAGACTGTGGTCAGTTTTGTGTGTGTAAATTGTGTAAAAACCTTTTACATTTGTACCAATACGCATTTTTTTAAAAGGTGTGCATAAGAAACATACATATATATATATATATATATATATATAATGGCTTACATGGTGCACTTTGCACAATGAACATTTCTGTGGAAATACTGTTTTTATTTATAAAGGATTTCACAATTGCTTTCACTTTCTTGTTTTCACTGTTACGTTACTGAAAATGAAACTCAATACTAATTTTTATTAAAAGCCTCCTGCTCTGAGTTTCAGAAAAATAAATAAATAAAGATGTGCATCAGGGTGTATGCTTCCCACTCTCCTATTTGCAACATTCACAGACAAGGTGTTAGGGTGTTGCTGATTGATTTTTGTTTTAACCCCTGGGACCACAAGTTCAAAGTAGTGACTGCAAGAACATTACACAAGATGAGTTTTCTTTGCATGGTAGCAGGACTGGTGATGATGACTTCTACACTGAGATAGATTAAAAGTTCGCTAATAAGTATATCCACCTGGGTAGACACCGCAGGACATGATAGAGGGACCTCATCTCCCATCTGGCCTGGGTGCGCTTGGGGTTCCCCCAGTAGAAACTAGGACATTTCTCGGAAAAATAATCTGAGCTGCTCTGCTCACCTTTTTACAACTGTGGCCATTAATGAGTATTCAAAATGGATAATCAAGTGGAAGCACAAATTGCTAACTACAGCTTGCAGGATCTATAATTACACCTTAAAAATTATAATTTTTATTCCCACATGTTGCTAATTAACAATAACTCGCTATTTTGCAAAGCTGTGTTAGCGAACAGTGCTTGCACACCATTTAACCCTGGTGTCTGAAACTATGTTAGAAACTGTATAGTTATTTATATGATAGAGCAAAAATCTGTTATAGAGGTTAGACAGCATGGAATGATTTGGTTTTCTTCTGTGAATGTTATCTGAATAAAAACAGGACACCAAGTTCAAATGCCACCATCAGGTTAGTTCTCGGATCCATTTTAAAGCCACTCACTCAAATACGAACACACATGCCTCAGTGGATAGAGTCACTCATGCGTAAACACAACGGGGCACTGCTGCATGTACATTAAATCTTTTCTTTCCCGCCATCTTTTCATCAACAGGTCGGCAGATCACTAAACATGTATTTCTACACAGCACGAAATGGTATGACATTGTACATGACATAGAATGCATAATGCACAGCTGGCACAGCTGGCTGTTAATCGTATTTACACTTTTTTTTTCCAAGTCAGGCATGCTAAACCCACAAGCTCCTTGCATTTGTGATGACCCTTACTGTGTCATTTTGGGTTTGCTGTGTGATTTACCCGTCTCTCTGCTCACTCTGCAGGTAAATTGTTAGTGTAACCTGGAACACCTGAGGGCCCCAGTGTGTTCCCAGGTTATTCAAGTCTGGCTGCAGTGCATCTCTTGCTCTCTGTCTACCCTTCTCCCCACAGGCACAATCTCTTTTTGTTTAGTATGCTGCTGCCTTAAGTTTCTTATGCGTTTTACACCACAACACACTGTATGCGTGTTCCACATCCATCAATCATTCACACTTACATTACTGACCATACAGACATCCACACCCCACGTCTTAATATTCCTTAAGTGGCACTTAATGTACTTAATTTGGTTAAATTTGGCTTGATAAAATGTGTTTTTGTTATCTTGGTGTGTCTCCTGTTTGTGGTGGCTTAAGAGGTGGGTGATAACACCATCAGCACTCTGCTTTAGATGGATGCAGTCATGCCCATTTGCAGCTGGCTGATACAATACTAACACTCACAGTGGAGCAGGTGGGGGTACAGTACCTTGCCTAAGGGGACCTCAGTGGGGGTTGTTTAGGGAAGAGGGAGCATTCAATAACTTTAACCCTGCTATTTTTACCCTGTACACCATGTGTGTTACATCAGCATGTTATTATGCACAGATGCGGATGCGACAGTGCCCTTTTCCTGCCACCACATCACCCCTTGGTCTTTCCACATTGTAACAGAGCCCAGGAGAGGGATGCTGCTACAGAACATGACTAAATATTTCAGCAGAGCAGATGACCAGGACTTTGTCAGTACTGATGGCAAAATGGAAGAACATGTAGAAACTGGATTCTAAAGCTCCCAGCAAGTTTATTGCAACATTGACATGAGTGGCATCCATACTGACACTGCAGCCACACCACTTATGGGGGAGGAATTGAGATCATTGCGCCAACAAGCAAGTTTATTGGCTACAGCTAGCTAGCTAATTAAGCTAATGTTAGCTCCATGAGACAGCTGACTCCTTTTGAAAATTACAAACCTTTTTAACCCTAACCCTAACCCTAAGCTACATGTTGTGCAAAAAAGGAGCATCCTGACCTGATCCATGTACAAGACATGAACTTAAAGAATAGCATTATTATTGTTTTGCTGTGGAGAGCTAGTTAATCTTCTTAGTATGAAGAACAATCTAACAGACTCGCATTTAGATAGTTGGCTCGAGCGCCACTGTAAGCTGCTTGAGCTGTGTGAGGAACCGTATGGGTCCAGCTTTAGAGTGACAGACCAAGAAACCATGCAATTCTTCTCAATCAATTTGCAACTCTCTTAAATGCATTGCAATATTGTCAATTGCATCAATTATATCTTTCTGTGACTCTGAAATAGCAGGACGCACACATGTTGCCAGCCTTTGGGGGTAGAGAATGGCACAGATTGCGCACTCTCCTGTGTTCCTGGGGAGGCACTGGGGTTCTCATCTGAATCTGTGAAACATTTAATTAATGATTTGACTGTTGAATTCATTTTAACCTATTTAATAAATCAGCCAACTTACCATGTTCCATCTGTGCATCTGTGTCTCCCTCCTGATCACCAACAATTCCATCCAAAGCTGTGTGGCCCAAAAAAGAAGCTACGTATTCATCCGCTGTAGATAAAGCAGGGGTTGTCGACCCTCCTCCTGCTGCCCTCATGTTTTCCATGTGTGAACTAATGCACTTTTTGATAGCCTTTTTTCAGTTCAGTAATTGAAAACTGAGACCACCAAACACAACACACTACTTCTCAGATGAGTGGCTCAATTTCACATTCATTGACATTGCACTTCTTCTTTGCTGTTGTTTTCATTGCCGTGTTTAATAACTTGTGGTGCAAACAGCGTTTTCATATGGAAATGATTAATTAAGGAAGCGTCTACATACATTCACGGCTAAAGACGAGAGTGGAGTTTGGCTTGTGCATACAATTTCGAGATGATTGAGATTTATAAAAGAGGACCATGTGTACAGATGCCTTTATAAATAATGACAAACTGCCAATCAACATCCCCAATTTACACAGTTTCACAAGTAAAACAGACTCATCGTTCAATCCAGTATGAAGTCTGCCCTGGACTACCAATACCACATAGGAAAACATAGTGGTTGAATGAGAAGCTGACTTATCTTCTAATTACTCCAATCTGCCACAGCTGTGGATTTCGCTTCAAGCAGTTCGCTGGCATACTCAGTAGAAAGCAGGGAGAGGGACAGCAGGTGATCAGTGTAGGCACAGGAGGTACTCATAAGAAAAATAAAACCATACCCAGCTGTACCCCCTTACACTTGGACAATCAAGACCCAGGCTAAATGTCTGCTTTATTGTTTGTATTTTTAAACTGTGTCACTTCAAACGCTGTTAAAGGTGAATAGACTACTTGAGTTGCTGAAGCCTTAACTTCCCCAAATCCAATTAACAGCAGGGGAGATTCACTAACATTACCCCTCAGTCTAGTCTAGTGTAGTCCATCCAAGACCAGCTTCCACAGTGGTGAACACAGTGGATACACTATCATGAACAGGAACAACTGTTAAATCTGTTCCTTACACATTGCTGTTGTACTTTTGGCTTTGGAAAGGCGAACCAAAAAGAGACATGACTTTAAGTGTTGTTCTGCATACTACTGCTTTGGCATGTGAAGCTTGATAGGTCTACAATGTATACATCTATTGCTAAGTTGTTATTGGACAGTTGCTGTTTTAGCAAATGGTTACTTGTTATTATGATCTACTGTCACTGACGCAACAAAACTGACTAGTCAGTATGTGAGGTAGACATCACAATAGGTGTCGTTTTTAACACCCAAAAGTGAACTATAAATGCAAATTATAAGTGTTTTGAATATTGCTTCAATTTTGCTGTGAGGTTTGCCTCTTTTTGCACCCGACCCTGATCTGGATGGGAGGTACACACATCTACTTGTATTTTACAGCAATTTGTCAATGCTGTCCTGATGGCTTCTCCATTTGACTGAAAAATGAAATATTCATTAAACAAACACATTGCCTCTTTTCCTCGTCTCAAAGCCCTGGATAACGAGTATGTGGAGATAAAATGAGCGTGTTAGGGGGAGCTGGAGCAGTGATTTAGCATCAAGTTGAAGGCTTTTTTAGTCTCCTCAGTCTTTAAGGAGGAAAACATTGGAACACAAAAATGGTTGTGGTCGAGATGACACTGAATTATTTAATGATGTCCTTCTGCTCTCCTCTTTGGAGGTGCTAATGCAAAAATATCAGGATGTTCAATTACACTGAAGCTAGATCTTACATCTTTTTCTGTGCAACCCTAAACCCTGGAAAGATAACTCATTGAGATTGTTAGTACGACTCCATAGTTAGTCCTTCATTCAAAATTTTTTTATTTTCATTTTTCCTACAGTTGGATGTTTGAGAATTACTGCGCAAAATTATGTATGTACAGAGTTTGACACTAGAACACTCATATCCATCTGCTGAAAGTGGAAAGTTTCTCTGTACTCATTCAAATTCTTACGTTAAGAGGCGGGGCTACAAGCATGATTTGTGACATCACAATTAATTTGGAAGTCAATCCTGGTCAAGTATGCAAGTGTGACACATTATTGTTCCAAGCAGGGTATTTTGTATATTTGTATGTGCAACCCTAATCTAATGGAGGGAATGATAACATATAATTTACTGGCATATATCAATAAATCAAAGGCAAATCAACATGTTTTGTACATACTGCATGGGTACCTGTCAGTATAAAACTGTCTGCTGAACTGCA
>NW_023340268.1:16365443-16369178 GCF_004916995.1 Morone saxatilis
CTCTGCCTTTTTTTCTTTCTCTCTCTCTCTCACACACACACACACACACACACACAGATTCATAAGTGAGCACCCCAAGTGATGGAGCCTTCTGTATTTGGAGGAGGCCCAACTCATTAGGGTGATTGTCTAAGAAGCGCCTCTGACCACAGATCATGACGTGCATAATTGGCCCTGCATTTGCAGTGAAGAGGGAGAATATATGTGTGTGTGTGTGTGTGTTTGTTTGTCTGTCTGTCTACATGTCAGAGTGAGTATTTAGTTTGAAAGCAGGATTGAGATGTAAGTAAATGCAATTCTTTTGCTGTGATGTAAAGTTATGCTCCCATATTTCTACTGACGATGGATCTTACATCATAATTTTCAGGTCATTACAAAATTAGAAATGGGCTGGGTCAGAGATCTTTAATCTGCATTTCAAGTCTGAGAAGTTTCATACCAAAGTTGTCAATATTTGAACTCCTGTGGAATATATTATTGAGTACGTTTTTTGAGTAAGTTACTTGATGAATACCAAATTACATCTGAAGGAGGATTGCATTTTAATGGTATGCTATAAAATGCTGCGTTAGCTTTAGTGGACAAAATGACTGATGAGTCTGTGCAGGACAAAAGGGAATTTGCAGCAAATTGTTAACACTTTTGTGTACGATGCCCAAATTAATAATAGAGTTTCCTCATTGGCGGAGATAGATATATAATGCATTAGCTCTAGGCAGGGGGGGTCAATGAATCATAAATAAGACTTTGAAGATCAGTAAGAGGGATCTGTCTGTTTGACACTGTCTGTTTTCCTTTCTTCCTTTTTCTCAGTCAAAAAAAACCCCACACCCAAATTTTCATCTTCCACTTTTAAAAGGCGCATTGGGTAGTGATAGAAGAAGATAAAGGAGGAAGAGAAGCATGCAGTTTAAGTGTCAGGATAGAGAGAGATATGGGCAGAAAGATGGGTATGCACAAGAAAAACAGAGAGACAGAAAGAGAGATGGAGAGGAAGAGTTAATAAAACTACATTAACACTACCGTAATGCTGCTTTACACCTGAATGGGCATCTCTGCACCTTGATACATTTATGTTCTAATTATCTGCATCATTGAGGTTGATTGATTGGCCTAATATGATACGCATGGCACCAATTTAGCAAAGAAACCAATCTGTGACAGCTTTTGTTGGCAGTCACATCCTCCTTCACGATGTTAGAATGTTTATGTCTTCTGTTCAAAGTCAGTTTGACTCGAGCCAACTTGTGCTGTTTACGAGCACTGATGACTGAACATCATCAATCACATAAATATCTTGGAAGCACTTGTTCTTTTCTCAGGATGAACAATGATAAGATTTGTAACAGTAATTAATGGCAACAAGACTATTTATTAGACGAGAAAGGAGCTGTTCACTCGTGTATGAAGTGTTCTCCCATTTGTTGTGGGCTTGACAAATAAACAGGTGACAGGAATCAAATGGCAGATGTTTGTAATTAAATGGTAGCAGGAAATTCTGTTTCCATCCCGGCAAGAATATTCTCTTTGGAAATTTCAGGAATGCACTTTTATTATTGATGCTGATGTATCTACTAACTATCAAGGGCAATATCACAGATATAATATATATCACTGTATGAATTGATTATTACACACATGGTGATTGCTCCAGGAAAACCAAGCCCCAAGAGGGTGGGGCTTTGAGACCATACATTGTGTTGACCTGAGTTTAGCTCATATTTATTCTAAACCGTGGGCAAACTAATGGATATATTCAATGACACCCATCTAAATGGATGTAGCCGCCTGACTGTGGGGTGCAGGAGTATATGCATTTTGTATTTCCACCGCATCCCCTCGCCCTCTACAAACTCTCTCCAGAAACTCATCACATTGTAGCACATTACCGGAAGGATGCATCCAGCATACTGCAAGCTTGAACAGGAAATCATTAGCATTAGATTTACCATATACCATACCATAACTGGGTTCATGCCAAAGTGACCTTGGCCACAACGAATTATAGGAAGTATGTTTAAATTCATCCTAACAAACATGTACACAAACATGTACTGGCTGATGCACACACACATACATACACACATGCCTGCAAACCCACTGCATTATAGTGAGGTAGCAGCTCTATTTGACCGAGCACCAGTCACCTGTGGAGAATGAACCACTTTGCAGGCGATCAGCGCCATCATAAAACACAATGAGAACGTGTACTGGAACACCCAACCTTTACTGTGATCGCATCAGAGACAAAGCGCTGAGGACAATGGTGCGAAGGGCAAATGGGTCACGGATTACCTCTAGTGACCAATGAAATGTGTTACAGCAATGGAAGCCTCTAGTCTCTCCCCTGGACACAGTAGCATTGGAGACTTCAATCCCCTGCTCAGCCAAGATTGACGACGAACATGAAAATATATTTGCTGTGATTTTGTAGGCAGTAAAAATGCTTTGTGAAAATAAAGCAAAACGCTTGTACAGCAGTTCTTCAGTCGCTGGATAGAGACGTGAATGGAGTGGACATGTGGTCATGCGTGGAGGAGGGCCAATCTTAAGAGACCTTGTCACTGGAGAGTAAATCATTTAACCAGCACAAAAACACATACTCAAACATGTTCATGGAGAAGGGTAAAGAAGGGAAATGGCTGTCTGAGAGGGCTGGTGGGAGGAAGAGCTTAAAAAGTTATTACACCAGGGAGTTTCAAGTGCTTGGTGAGAAAGAAAATAAAAGCATAAACATTCAAACACAAGCTTGTAGGGAGAGTTTGTTTTTTAGAAACCTTTCACGCATGCATACTTTAAGCCCCTCCACTCATTTTTTTTGTTTTGTTCTTACAGTTGGATGTTTGAGCTTCACTGTGCAGAATGATGTATGTGCAGAGTCTGACTCAAGAAGGATGTTTTCACATCTGCTGAAAGTGGAAAGTTTCTCTGTGCTCTCTGAAAAACCTGAAAAGCATGATTTGTGACATCACAAATAATTTGGAAGCCAATCCTGGTCCAGTATGCAACTTATACAAGTGTGATGCAGAAACTTAAAGCCACCAGTGCACATACACTGTGAGCAACACTGTATTGCTGTTGCTATTTTCACATTGTGTGCATATGTCCAAAAATCCAAACAAACGAGTCTCTAGATGCAGCAGTATTAATCTCCCACTCTGTTTTAATTTAATGCAGAGGCTAAGATACAATCAGATGTGCCAGATCAATTCCGCACCCCAGCCTTCTGTCACTGTGTAATTGCGGATGGAGTACTCAGAGCAATTTGACATTAGCAGCACAAAAGCACATCTTGTGGTACACAACAACACATTATACCTGAGTCAGATGACACACACATCTTCAGGTTCACACCAGTTTACTTACCTGTTACATTGCTGCTGTGCTGAGTTACTGCTGAATTCACAAGCTGACCTGAGGAAATGGGAGTGCATTAAGATTATTACCTCCCTTACCAAAATTAACACATAAATAAATACACACAATGTATGATTTTAGTATGCACACAAGCTATAATGAGTTTTTGTAGGTATTTATTTATAACCAGTACTGTATGTATAATGGTGCAATGGTAGAAAGATCAAGGGTCAAAAGGACGAAGACATTCATCTTTTGGGGACCATGGATGTCTGTACCGTAATGGTACGGCAATCCATCCCACTGTTGTCAAGATATTTTCAAATTTAAAATGGTGTCAACCTAATGTAGTGCTCGAAGAAAAGTCAGGGGATCACC
>NW_023340268.1:16369278-16378828 GCF_004916995.1 Morone saxatilis
CGAAATGACATAAAACTAACAATAGAAAGAATATATCAGCAGCACCAAATGAAAAATAAAATGTCATAATGTATATAAACTAAATAAATAATATGCTGTGTCACACAAAAGGAAATAAAATATCAGCTCATAAATTAACAGGTATTTTTTTGCAGAAAAATTAACATGTCTGCCTTGTCAGGCATGATCCTCGAATGCTCCTGGCTGATGGTGTCCCCAGCAGTGGAAAACACCCTCTCTGAAGGGGTGGAAGACGCTTGAACAGTAAGGTAGCCGTGAGAGAGTTCCGCTAGCAGGGGCAGGGTGTCTCTCTTTGTCCACCACCAGAGAACTGGGTCCTCTGCCATAGAAATCATAGGCAGGCTTCTGTAGAGCTGGATTTCCTCACGTACTCTCTGCTGAATGCTGCTGTTGGAGTTATTCATATGGATGGTCCGTCGCTCTTGTTCCTCCTCGGCAAATAGCTCCTCCAAGGCACACTTCTTGGGTTGTGGTGGTGGACTGACTTTAACCCGAGGATTCTTATACATAGCCTCCTTGGTTGTGTCGCTGTCCTCATGGGACTCAGGGATTGGGACATCTGCTTCTGTAGCATTTGTTGCTACAGCTGACTCCTGCAAACGTTCCCAGGTGGTGTGCCTGACACTTTTGGCTTTAAACCTTGGGTCCATCGCTGTCGCCTCTTCGAGGAACTGTTGGATTTTTTCCTCCTGGTAACGTCCAGATAGGTCAGTCAAAACCTTCCGTTTAATGTCAGATACAAACGAAGAGTCTCCTTCCTGAACTGTGAAGTGGCCCTTCAGTTTCATGAGTATCGGAAGGATCTGTCCACAGGTGGGGGTTTTCTCACTAGATACACAGTGTAGAAGTGTACAGGACCTTCATGAACTTTATGAACTCCTCTGCTTTGGTAAAGTCTGTGATCCTGTCCAGTCGGTCCCTCTCCATGGGCTTTCTTATACGTGGATCCAACACTGCAGCTTGGAGAGCCGGATACTGCTCAAGGAACCTCTCAACCATCAGAAACAGGGAGTTCCACCTGGTTTTCACATCCAGTATCATGGTGTGCTGAGGAAGTTTGCAGACGAGCTGCTTTTCTTTTAGCACTATCTTCGCCATTGAAGATCGTTTCATCCACACGATGACTGCTCTTAGTTTTGCTGCCCACCGGGTCACCGTAGCAATGCTGTAAACTTTTTGCGCAGCCAAGTTAAGGGTGTGGGCAAAGCAACCCAGTTTGAGGATGTCCAGCTTCTTTGCAGCAACATCCATGTTGGACGCGTTGTCTACAGTCATGACAACCACCTTGTGAGTAATGCCAAACTCTTCCAACACCTCCCCAATCTACACTGCCACTGTTTCCCCGGTGTGCGCTCTGCAGACAGCTTTGGTCCGGAGGACTTTTTGCTGAAGCTTGCCTTGGCTGCTGTAATGGGCGGTCACAGTAATGTAGTGGTCTTGCGCTAAGCTAGTCCACCCATCACTTGTAATGGCTACCTTGCTAACATTTGCCAGCTCTGTAATGACATTCTGCTTCTCCACCTCATACCATGCAGGGATGAGGGTGTTTGATAGAACAGTCCTGCAAAGAGGGGTGTAACGTGGATTGAGGGCCTTTGTCATTTCCCTAAACCACGGTGATTCAACTGTTGCAAAAGGGTGCAAGTCTTTCACCACAAATTTTGTGACAGCCCTGTGACACTGCTCCACTTGATTAGAAGGCATCTTCCTGGCAGCCAGGGTGAAGGGAGTTTGGAGTAGCCCAATGGGGGCTGGAGTTGAGGTGAGCTTGAGCTGACGACCATCTAAATGAATGGGAAACGGAAATGGTAGATATATTTCCACCCAGTAGATGTTGAGATGTTTCACTGAATATGTGAAAACATTGACTTTGCTCCTGGACCAGGCACCTGCAAACTTCAGTTTACTGGCCTCCTATCATCCACTGCTGCTGTAAGCGATTGCAGATTATCTAGAATGCTGCAGCACAGTTTGTCTCCATGTTCCCCAAGTTTTCCCACTTTACTGCCCTTCTATCTGCACTCCAGTGGCCCCCAGTGGCTGCTCCAAGTCCAAAAACACTGTTAGCCTGTGAAATACACTAGCAAGGGCACAGTAGCTCGATAACAACAGATCATGATTCAAACCTGCACTCCAGCCCAGTCCCTGCGTTCACACAAAACATCTACTATCCATCGCTTTGGTTGGTCCCATCCTTCTTGCCCCCTTTAACGGTGGAATGATTTTCTGACCTTAGAACAACAGAGTATTTCCTTTTGCATCCATTCTGCTTTAACCCTTATCTCTAACATCCAGTCCTTCACCCAGCCCTGACTCCTGACTTGAACTATAGTTTATAAGGGTCAGCACTCAACTAACCATTACATTCATAAACACAGTAACAGTAGCCAAGCATCTATAATAGTAAGGTTTTTTCTTCATGCTTCTCAATTCATCTTGGAGTATTTTTTGTAGCATTCTAAAATATCTGTTTTCCTTGCTGATGCTTGGGAGAAATTTATGTATTGCACTTATTGAGCAATGCCATTTTTAAGAAGCATGAGGCAATAACAATTCCAATGAGGACAAATAGTCAACCAGTAAAAAGGAGCGCAGTCTGCAAAATCATCAGTGATCCCAGAGCAGTGATCAATCTAAATCTAACTGAAATGGCTAAATGGAGTCATTTGAGCATAGTTGCTAAACATACTGTTACTATAGAATTAAAAGTCATTGCTTCTGTGACCAAATGAACCTCAAGTGTACATCATAAACTGCATGACAGAGCTGCCATTCACAAAATGCATGCATCCTAAAACAACTCATAAGGATGCATGAAGAACAAGAGTGTGGGCAACACATGGGACAGACTAAGATATTTGTGTTTTTCACTTTATTTTTTATGACTTGATACTTAAAGAAAGCCAATGGAAACATTCCTTCCAGTTTCTGTGAGCCAGGATCAGATATGTTGGTAGGATCGACACGACTGAATGACGGCCAAGAAAATGAGCCAGGTTTTCACAAACCAGGTTCAACTTAAGTTAAAACACCACGTTTCCACACTGTATTTCCATATGGAGAGATGATAATGCCGTCATAAAAACTATTAAAGAGGGATTTCACCACTATTAATCCTCATTGAACTTTGATGTAGCATTTTGGGGCATAGTGTGTGGATAACCTACGTGATCCTTCAAGCAACAGGAGATTTTCCTTCATAAAGAAAACTCACATATCTCCCTAAACACAGTTCAAACTGTATGACACCACTACAAAAAAGACTGAAGATAATCTGCAGACAGTGTTGTACTCCCCATGAGATGGTTGGTTTGGTAGGAGATTGTTATGATTTTGCATGCCCACTTGTATCAGTTTGCATTATTTATGCATTGCAACATGATGACAGCACTGTACTCTCACTCAGGATTTGATGGCAAACAGTAACACAGGAAGACTGAGAAAGAGAGAAAAAAGGTGTAGAAGAAAAAGTGTAGAACCTAAAATAGTACCACATATCTATAGAAGATGCTGGGACCTGTGAGAATAAAACATTGAAAATCTCCTTAGACTTTAGAATATGAATCCCATTATCCAGTATACTGTAGATGATGCAAAGTACAGTAACCCATAATGTAAGTGTCTTATTGCTGTGATAGAAAATGCCAAAGCCAAGAGTTCAAGGTGTTACCACCAAGAATGAAGCTAAAACGCTTTATTTTGTAGATACACTGCATTTGAGTATAGAATTCCAAGATTGCCAGAATAAAACGTACAAAGAACTCCACTTTCTTTTCCTATGTTTACAATAATTACATGAAAATACATGATGGATTGTAGACAGTTTGCCTTTTCATTTGAAGGCTACACAGAGTTGTGACATTTGGTAACAGCAAACCCCTGGGGAGTCCATTTTGTATTTGTTCCTCTCTTAGCAGAAATCATGGCTGAATATTACCCTGAAGGGCAGCTTCAGTGAATAAACCTCAACCTTAGATTTACAGTAAACTAGGGTAAACATCTTTTTTGACCATCTGCTTTGCAAACATGCGTTTTGTTTTTGAGTGGCACTGTTGAACAGGACTAAGGAACAATTTAAACCAAGTTGGTAGTTTTTGTAGAAGCTGCTTGTGAGAATTATTTTAACCTTTTGGAATACGCAATATATAGATTCAATTCAGTTGCATCTACACAAAACCTCTGTTTTGTTATATCCTTCTATAAGGTATGATAGTTACAGTACCAACACAGATTGGTATGACATGTTGTATTCTTGCTGGACACAAATTTGTAGGCCTCATGTTGTATACAGTCATAGGCATACAGTCTATAAGCACAGGTGACACACATCTATATGTGTACACATTCACACAGGTGTATCACTTGATCATTTTCAAAAAGCCAAATAAGTGAGAGCCTGGTATCTGCATTCTGTGCATCCATGTTTTGTTCAGTACTCCCTATTGTGCCGATGCAACCAAGCTACTACCACACTCAAAGGGTCTCAACACATTTGGACAGGGGTGCAGTATTGGCACAAAAATTTAGGAATATTATAGGGACTGACAGACATTATTATAAAATTATGTTAGTTTGTTTAATATATTACAGCTGTAGTTGGTAACTTTTATTAAAATATTTTTTTCTCGTATTTACTGAAATTTTCACTATATCCTGACAGTAGTACATCAGGCAGATAATCTGTGAAAAAATCGTTCTAGTGCTCCTAATGCTGTTTACAAGAAACCACTGGATGAAAACAACCAATCAGAGCCAAGAAAGATATCAACTATCTTTCTTGGCTCTGATTGGTTGCTTTTGTTCAGGCTTACGAATGCCATTAGGAGTGCTGCATTGAGCCAGAGGAACCTGATTTTTGTCAGGGTATAGTGAAAGTTTCAGTATATGACAAAAGACACATTTTTCATACAAATTATCTACTACAGCTTTAAATTATTGACTTTTAATCATTGATTAAATATTTTCTTTAGAATGTACTATTACAACTAACTGTTTCTCTTTCCCTAACTTGTTTTGGCAAACATTAAGCATCCAGAGAGCCTTTATATTGCCCAACCACCTCCACTTCATTGACGTCGGTCCTGCAGCCAAACCATGCTATAAGATACTTGCTACTAGCAGTAGTGCAACGGAGAAGTTTTGTGGAGCATCAGCTGCGTCAGCTTCTTAAAAATGTCTGGCTTCCAAAAGCAAAGAGGAAGAAAAGAAAGACAGGACAGATAAAAGAAAGGGTGATAGCATGTCACCCAATTTTTCACAAAGAAAGGGGGGTGTATTCTGTAAGTGGGAATTAACCTGTTAGTTTAGTCCATGGTGAAATAGGCTACTTTTGCTACCCTACATGAGTAATATCTTAATAGAAAATTCTGAGTGTTTACATGTTGTTCCTATTTTAGACACATTTAATCAATGCAGGCAAACATTAGGCAAGATATTTATCCTAAATCAGTTGAGTCTCTGACCCTGCCTGGTGTTAGACCATGGGACATAGCACCAGGGTTAGCAGCCCTGTCTCCCCATCCCCGTTTCCCCACCAATGAACCAGCCCAACTCCCAACTGAAGGAGAACAGGAGCAGCATTATGTTAAATGACATTTCACTTGGCATAATTCTGGGGGGTCTTTGGGAATTTCTTTTTTATTATCATGAAAAAAAAGCCTTTTTCCACACAATCCACATTATATGAAACAAAAACCGCCTATTCAGTATTGGATGCTGGACAGTTTAAATCAGTGAGTGACTCTGTATCTGTAGTCTGTATTTAAGTAACAGTCAACAGTCAAAAAACAATTTCCCCATAGGGGATCAATAAAGTATATCTTCTTCTTCTTCTTAAAGTAAGTCATGTGGCCAAAGTATGTCTCCATGGCTTTGATGCAGACTGAAAATTGTCAATTTCCATGTCCACTTTTACAGCTGCTATTTTCTAGTTGGTATGTACAGTATACTTCTTCTGATCTGCTGCTGATTTTATTCTTTGATTTGTTATATCATTCTATAGATGATAATGTTTATTCATTTTAATTGAAGAGGTTATTGTATTCAAGTTCTACTTATTTTAAGTTAATCATTAAAGTTAAGATCAACAATTCAAGAATTGTATCAATAAAACTACATTTAGACGGTAAAAGATGAAGAAGCACATTTCTTATAGAGAGTCATATCATACATGTATTGGACTAAAAGAGAGTTGCAAGTTTGCAGTAGCAGTTATTTCAATATTTGAATGAGTCGATTGGGAGGAGAGTTAGCATGGCCTGTGGTGGTGGGGCCCAATATGATATCTTTAAATGGGGCCCTGACAGCACCCATGGAGATCACTACCCGCTGAAAGAGAAAGCATTTCTACTCATATAATTATGACTGGGTGCTATCTTCATTGGTTGCCTGTTCACCTGACTCCAACACCTCCATTTTCATATAAAATATTCACTTGACAACAACAGAAAGCAATGGTAAAAGTAAGACAGCTAAAATCCATTTGGGTTTTGATGATAACAGACCTTAATGGAGTAATGGTATAAAAGTCCAAGGAACAATGCAACCTTGCAGGTTTCTTCACTTCTCCTGTTCTTCCCCTTCATGTACTGTTTGCATAGAGAGCAGTGGAGGATTACACCTACACAAGGTGGCCTTCCATCCTCTCCATCCTGAAAACCATCCTGGCCCAACAAATGTGTTCAAGTCAGTTTTAAATAATGTAGCCCAAAGACCAAAAATCACAATTCTGCCTCCCAACAACCAGATCTCAGAAGCTCGGAAGGTCTTAGAACCTCATCTGCTCCTTTATCACATTTTGAAGTAGATAAAAAAAATGTATTTCAATTTTAAAGTGTGGCTTTGATAATTAGTGTAAGTTGTATTTTGAAATGAATATGTTACCTTAGACTTTTGTACTATTTTATAAATTGTGTTTGTTTTAGGTAATTACACATACTATATACAAACGATATACCGTATTTAGTTGTACAGTTATTAAAGATTTTTTTAAAAGACAAAAATCCTCCCAGATGTATATGCTTTTCCCAATGGGATTCCTTCATTACTATCTCTTTAATCAGAAACTACAACCAGAAAGTAATTTGTAGCAAATGGTAAATCACTCATTCCCTCATCTTCCTCCTGATTGTAAAGTAAAATAACTACTGTCTCCCCGCAGATGATAAGATATTGATCAACGTCACACCTCTGTCAGTCAGACTATTGGACCTTTGATGAAGGTTCGAATAGATAACCGGAAGGGATTATTATGACAGGCGATAACATTTGATTAACAATTAATCTTTGCCTGTGTTGCTACTTTGATGAAACTTTACAATGGAGAGGCATTAAAGTATCAGAACAATAGATTTTGTGTGTTGAAACATATAGGTAAGCATTGGTGTTTAACATCCATGACAACAACAGGGACATGAGCACTGGGAGTGTTTCCTCTCTTTGCCAGTGCCCTCCTACATTCAGCTTGTTAAAGGCAGCCCCATGTAAGCACCCTGCCAGCCTGTTAGGGGAGGGATAATGAAGTAATCCATAGTCATTACTCAACCATCACCCTTGGTGTGCACAGGCCGCCATGGACCACTTAGTTGTGTGTGTTACTGTGTGTGTGTGGAGAAAGGCTGCCAGCGAAGGCATTAGTTGCGCGGAGGGTTGGAGGAGGTCGGCATGGGACACAGGGACAGCGTCCACAGGGTGTGCTGAGAAAAAGGGCGACGGACAGGGAGCCTGGCAGGGGGTAAGTGGGGCTGTTGTGGTATACTTTAATTACAGCTGAAGGATAATTTGAGCAGTTATTGATCCCCCCTTCTATGGCTGAGGAGGAGGATTTCTCTCTGCTGTTATGACCTGCTGGCCCAGGAGAGAGGCATGGGTGAGGAAGGTGGGAGAAGAAGGGAGGAAAGTTCAGGAGGACAATAGGAAAAGGTGGTGGCAGACAGGCGAGGAGGCTTTATGTCGCCATAAAGTTCAATATTATCACCCTGACCACTCGCCCGGGGACTAAACCTGTAAATAAGCAAGGCGGCACATGCTACATTCCTAAGGATGCTGATTTAAGACTATTTGTTTTGCCCATCTATTTATTTTGCATGATAATGCAATGGCACAATTACAAGAGGCAAGAAGGGAGAGGGATGCAGGCCTGATACAACATTAAACACAACAGCATGACTCACGGCCAGACCCAAAGCCAATTCCCAGGTATTAGAGTGCTTTAAGTTTTATGATCCCCTATCACCAAACCTAATATAATTACCCTGCAAGGGCACTCTGTCTTTCAGCTACAGGGGGCGAAATGGTATGCTTGAAGAAAGGGGGTTGATGCAGCGGTGGCAGTGGTGGGTGCATGAGTGGCTACTTGGGACTAAGAGAGGGCACGAGAAAGGAGAATTTTTTTATGCATACCGAGCCCCTCACCAACACACACACCGCATGCACACACAACACCAACCTTCTTACATGGTGTTAAGTGGCAGACCATCATCGTATGGGCAGTGACTTTAGCCATGTTGTTATTAATTGCCTTATTATTTTAATTAAGGAGTAACACCCCGTGTGAAGTTGAATCGACAGAGCCGCCTAAGAGTCTGTGTAATTAATAGAGTCCATTCTGAAGGTCAATCCCTAACGTATCTGTAAGGATGAAGACTGTGCAGCGGCTCCTCTCTATCAGCCTGCATGTTGTTGTATGAGACTAGTATGATTAGCTCTTGTCACACCGACCCATAAGTCATTCCCCGCCTGACGCCTCAATCTCTACTCGCTCTGCCGAAATGTGAAATGTGTCACTGTGGTCACAAGTGATATACACAGCCATTATGAATAAAATAACCCTCGTTAGGATGTCCAATACTGCATTATCTCTGTCCCTGTCTCTCGTGCTTGTGCTGTGAGACTGTAGCTCCATAGCCACAAGGTCAAGCTTTGAGGTGCAGAGGTTATGTTTTGTTCTGTGTACATCCTCTAGAGGTCAATCAGCAGTTTCAGTGATTACTGCATTGCCCCTTTTTAGCACGCTTATCCTGGAAATGTTCCTAATTTCTCCATCATCTTGTGAATGACAGACGGTGAGTCTTTATACACTTGCAGAAGTGAATGTGGTGGCAGCAGGTAAACAGGCAATTGCTGGTCTGCATTCTTCTTTTAAAAGGTTAATTAAGTAATTGATATTCTTCTTATTATTATTCTTATTATTCTTATTATTCTTATTATTATTATTACATTTAGACATGTAGAGGAACCTCCTGTCTACTTCCACAACAAATTCGGATTCAGTCAGAGCTTGCACTGTGAAACTACATGAGTTCAGTACATTCAGCCTGTCTTTATTTAGCACTTATTTTATTTATGGGGTGTGTTACAATATCTGTCAGTTAAACTACTTCTGCAGTAAAAATATTTGTTATACAAGAATTCATTAATTTAATTGAATAAAACATTGTTGTCCGATATCAGTAACTTTTATGAGCACCATTCGCCTAAATCAACAATGTCTGCCCATATATTCAGTTTCTGCCATAGATCCTTGTAGAGT